>NC_091388.1:763215-808215 GCF_038502225.1 Cherax quadricarinatus
CAAGGAGGTTATTTCCCCTAGTTGGCTCTGTCACAAACTGTTTTAAAAAAACAATCCTGGATCGTATCAAGAAAGTCACCTGACTCTAAATTTCCTGTCAAATTGCTCCAGTCAATCTGTCTATAGTTGAAATCTCCCATTAGCACAGTATTTTCGTATCTAGATGCCTTACGAATTTCGTCCCATAGAAGTTTACTGCACTCCCTATCAAGATTTGGGGCCCTGTAAATCACACCCAAAACCAGCTTTTCTCGGCGCTCGAGAAGCTGTAACCAAACAGATTCAGTGGCTGACGCTTCTAATTTTATATCTTGTCTAACACAACAATTTAAATTGTCTCTGACATACATCGCTACTCCACCACCCTTCCTGTTGACCCTGTCAGTGTGGAATAATTTATAGCCTTGCATGTGACATTCAGAGGGCATCTCTCTATCTTTCAGATTGAGCCAGGTCTCTGTTATAGCAATAATATCTATGTTTCCTGCACTTGCAATTAATCTTAGCTCATCTATCTTATTTCTTACACTCCTGCTATTAGTATAGTAAACCTTAAGGGAGCTAGTCCCTTGCTGCCCTCTGCTGTCCCCCTTTATTTGCTGACCTGATCTATTGTCTTTATTTACAACTTCATGCTGAATGCCTTTTATACATTTACTGTTTCCAACCCAAGTGTTGCAACCTGCTTGTTTCCCACACACACCCATACCTCTATCTTCTATCAGTTTAAAATCATAGGCATTTCACCAATGGCCTTCTCAATCGAGTCTGCAAGTGCTACCACCCCTGCCCCAGAGAGATGTACCCCATCCCTTGCATTCATATCATGTTTGCCATAAAAGTTGTTCCAGTTGTACTAGTAGTAGTACTAGTAGTAGTAGTAGCAGCAGCAGCAGTAGTAGTAGTAGTAATAGCAGTAGTAGCAGCAGCAGCAGTAGTAGTAGTAGTAGTAGTAGTAGTAGCAGCAGCAGTAGTAGTAGTAGTAGTAGTAGTAGTAGTAGCAGTAGTAGTAGCAGTAGTAGTAGCAGTAGTAGCAGCAGCAGCAGTAGTAGTAGTAGTAGCAGTAGTAGTAGTAGTCGTAGTCGTAGTAGTAGTGTTAGTTGTAGTACCAGCAGCAGCAGCAGTAGTAGTAGTAGTAGCAGTAGTAGTAGTCGTAGTAGTAGCAGCAATAGTAGTAGTAGTAGTCGTAGTAGTAGTAGTATTCTGTCAACAAACCGGCCGTATCCCACCGAGGGAGGGTGACTCCCACCCCCCCAAAAAACAACAGAACTGTCTCTTCTTAAGTTTAGTAATGTATACAGAAGAAGGGTGTTACTAGCCCCTTGCTCCCGGCATTTTAGTTGCCTCTTACGACACGCATGGCTCACGGGGGAAGAATTCTGTTCCACTTCCACTTATTAATTAAAACATTATGAAACGAACACAGGCATACGAGAATAAGATCACTATGTCACAAGTGTTGGCAGGGAGAACTCATGGAAGTAAATTGTGGCTAGTTGAGCTACAGATTGGTGGAACACTGCAGAAGGTCTACTGGCCCATACAAGGCAAGTCCTTCTCACATTCTGCGAACTATCACAGATCAACTTGTCGGTCTTGCTATGAGCTAGATAAGACCGTTGCTCATCACTAAGTAACTTTGACTTCATGCAAATACAAGAATGAATTATAATTCCCAGATACAGTAGATGAAGTGGAGAGGTAGTTAGAGGGAATCAGTCCCTCAGCCTTGACAGAAGATAATCAGTCTCTTAATCTGTCGTAATATATACCTTTGACTTATGACCAATGAGTAGCAATGTACACAGCAAACGAAGGAAGTGTCTCTCAGTCCTGGACAGTTGAGTCACAGGTGCTAGTTATTTGTCCATTGTCGAACCACTGTATTGTGACTTTTATTCTTTAAAAAGTACCAAGGTAACGAGAATTAATGTTCGATTAAGTACAACAATGCTGAAGGCAAATAGTTTAACTAAGCTCCACCAGGGGGCCACTATGTCAACACTACGCATTTCCGGCCGTTGCTGTATAACACTTGCCTAACAACAGCCGTCAAATCCTTCAAAGGAATAATGCGGTGAGTAATATCAACAAAACTCATGAATAAAATCTGTCTGTTTCATCAGCATGTAGGTATTGTGGAGAAATATATCGTCATCAAGGGGCGATAAGGGGTGGCTAAGCTCCCTCCATTTTCCCAAACTGACGGTGCAGGGGCGGACCAAGGGAGTCAAGACCCCCTCCTCTTTCCATTGCAAGATATAAGATCTCCCTTCATCTCTGCTAATGGAGAGAGGGGGTCATGCCCCCCCTTAGCTGATGGAAAGAGAAAGGAGTCATAACCCCCTTGGTATCTGTGCTGATGGGAAGAAGGAGGGGTCATGACCTTCCTAGGAATCTCTGCTAATGGAAACAGGGAGGGGTCATGACCCCCTAGGTATCTCTGCTAATGGAAACAGGGAGGGGCCATGACCCCCCTAGGTATCTCTGCTAATGGAAACAGGGAGGGGCCATAACCCCCCCTAGGTATCTCTGCTAATGGAAACAGGGAGGGGCCATGACCCCCCTTGGTCCCTACTTGCACTACCAGAGGGGGAGCGTAGACCCCTTTTAAAATAAATTTCTCCACAAAATCAAACTGAAAAATAATGAGTAAGGAAGCAAGAGGCGGGAAGAAAAGAGAAGAAGAGGAGATCGGAGGATAGAGAAGGAACGAAGAAGGGAGAGGTCAAGGAAGGAGAAGTGAAGAGGACAAGAGAAGTGGAAAGAGATAGACGAGGCAGTAGAGGTGAGAAGAGAGAAGATAAGGAGAAAATTGGAAAAAGAGAGACGCGGGGGAAATAGAAGAGAAGAGGAAAGAGGAGAAAGAATGGAAAAGAAGAGAAAATGAAGAAAGGGGAGAGAGAAGAAAAGAGAACAAATGGTAGACACACAACAAGAGAGGACAGATGAGATGATAAACGTACAATTACAGAAGAGAAAGAAGAGAAAAAGATAAGAGAAAGGTACAGAGAAGGAGAGACCTGTACCAACAGTGTGAACAAGGTGACAGTACCAACAGTGTGAACAAGTTGACAGTACCAACAGTGTGAACAAGGTGACAGTACCAACAGTGTGAACAAGGTGACAGTACCAACAGTGTGAACAAGGTGCCAGTACCAACAGTGTGAACAAGGTGCCAGTACCAACAGTGTGAACAAGGTGACAGTACCAACAGTGTGAACAAGGTGCCAGTACCAACAGTGTGAACAAGGTGCCAGTACCAACAGTGTGAACAAGGTGACAGTACCAACAGTGTGAACAAGGTGCCAGTACCAACAGTGTGAACAAGGTGACAGTACCAACAGTGTGAACAAGGTGCCAGTACCAACAGTGTGAACAAGGTGACAGTACCAACAGTGTGAACAAGGTGCCAGTACCAACAGTGTGAACAAGGTGCCAGTACCAACAGTGTGAACAAGGTGACAGTACCAACAGTGTGAACAAGGTGCCGGTATGGTCAGAACCAACAGTGTGAACAAGGTGACAGTACCAACAGTGTGAACAAGGTGCCAGTACCAACAGTGTGAACAAGGTGACAGTACCAACAGTGTGAACAAGGTGACAGTACCAACAGTGTGAACAAGGTGACAGTACCAACAGTGTGAACAAGGTGCCAGTACCAACAGTGTGAACAAGGTGACAGTACCAACAGTGTGAACAAGGTGCCAGTACCAACAGTGTGAACAAGGTGCCGGTATGGTCAGATGTACCAGTAACTGGTATGGTCAGATGTACCAACAACTGGTATGGTCAGATGTACCAACAACTGATATGGTTAGATGTACCAATAACTGGTACGATCAGATGTACGAACTGGCATGGTCAGATGTACCAGTAACTGGTATGGTCAGATGTACCAATAACTGGTATATTCAGATGTACCAATTACTGGAATTGTCAGATGTACCAACAACTGGTATCGTCAGATGTACCAACAACTGGTATGGTCAGAAGTACCGACAACTGGTATGGTCAGATGTACCAGCAACTGGTATGGTCAGATGTACCAACAACTGGTATGGTCAGAAGTACCGACAACTGGTATTCAGATGTATCAATAACTGGTATGGTCAGATGTACCAACAACTGGTATGGTCAGATGTACTAACAACTGGTATGGTCAGAAGTACCGACAACTGGTATGGTCAGAAGTACCGACAACTGGTATGGTCAGAAGTACCGACAACTGGTATGGTCAGATGTACCAACAACTGGTATGGTCAGATGTACCAATAACTGGTATGGTGAGATGTACCAATAACTGGTATGGTCAGATGTTCCAGTAACTGTCATAGCAACACAGAGGACGGATCTGAATAACTTCGGGAAATCCGTACACACAACCCACCAACTCCACGTATGATGTCAGATTGTCAGAATCTTTATCAGACTTTATCACCAACTGCTCTTTAAATTCTTTGGATTGACTCAGTCATAGACCTCTAACACCAGTATCACCAGTGTGGTGATATTGTGGTGGTACTAGCGTTATCCAGATAGGAATTTATCAGTAGTAAGACAATCACGGAACGGGTGGGGCACTCCAGCTCCCACAAGCACCATTCTCTCAGGTACCATGGTAGCACTCCAGCTCCCACAAGCACCATTCTCTCAGGTACCATGGTAGCACTCCAGCTACCACAAGTACCATCTCAAGTACCATGGTAGCACTCCAGCTACCACAAGCACCATCTCAGGCACCATGGTAGCCCTCCAGCTACCACAAGCACCATCTCAGGCACCATGGTAGCCCTCCAGCTACCACAAGCACCATCTCAGGCACCATGGTAGCACTCCAGCTACCACAAGTACCATCTCAAGTACCATGGTAGCACTCCAGCTACCACAAGCACCATCTCAGGCACCATGGTAGCCCTCCAGCTACCACAAGTACCATCTCAGGCACCATGGTAGCCCTCCAGCTCCCACAAGCACCATCACAGGTTCCATTGTAACACTCCAGCTCCCACAAGCACCACCATCTCAGGTACCATGGTAACACTCCAACTATCACATTTATCAGTACACAATAAATAAAGCTGAAGGATGAATCGCCTTCTACCGAGGATAATAGATCAGGTCAGAATTACTTCCTTTGTTTGTCATGTTTAAGTCGAAGGAAGCACGTAATGCGCAAGAAATACGTAGACCCTCGAATTTCATCATCCATTTTCTATATGTAAACTATAGTTATTCTCTATAAAATGTATTTTGTTTGTTAATATTTTTGGGTGTCTGGAATGGGTTTAGTTGTATTTACATTATGTTTTATGTGAAATATTAGCAAAAAATATATTTTATTGAGAATAGCTTCAGTTTTACATACAGAAAAGGGATGATGAAATTCGAGGGTCTAAAGGAACTGAAGGAGTAACAGCACTAAAACAGAAGGAACTGAAGGAGTAACAGCACTAAAACAAAAGGAACTGAAGGAGTAACAGCACCAAAACAAAAGGAACTGAAGGAGCAACAGCACCAAAACAGAAGGAACTGAAGGAGTAACAGCACCAAAACAAAAGGAACTGAAGGAGCAACAGCACCAAAACAGAAGGAACTGAAGGAGTAACAGCACCAAAACAGAAGGAACTGAAGGAGCAACAGCACCAAAACAGAAGGAACTGAAGGAGTAACAGCACCAAAACAGAAGGAACTGAAGGAGTAACAGCACCAAAACAAAAGGAACTGAAGGAGTAACAGCACCAAAACAAAAGGAACTGAAGGAGCAACAGCACCAAAACAGAAGGAACTGAAGGAGCAACAGCACCAAAACAAAAGGAACTGAAGGAGCAACAGCACCAAAACAAAAGGAACTGAAGGAGTAACAGCACCAAAACAGAAGGAACTGAAGGAGTAACAGCACCAAAACAAAAGGAACTGAAGGAGCAACAGCACCAAAACAGAAGGAACTGAAGGAGTAACAGCACCAAAACAAAAGGAACTGAAGGAGTAACAGCACCAAAACAAAAGGAACTGAAGGAGTAACAGCACCAAAACAGAAGGAACTGAAGGAGTAACAGCACCAAAACAAAAGGAACTGAAGGAGTAACAGCACCAAAACAGAAGGAACTGAAGGAGTAACAGCACCAAAACAAAAGGAACTGAAGGAGTAACAGCACCAAAACAAAAGGAACTGAAGGACTAACAGCACCAAAACAAAAGGAACTGAAGGACTAACAGCACCAAAACAAAAGGAACTGAAGGACTAACAGCACCAAAACAAAAGGAACTGAAGGACTAACAGCACCAAAACAAAAGGAACTGAAGGAGTAACAGCACTAAAACAAAACGAACTGAAGGAGTAACAGCACCAAAACAAAACGAACTGAAGGAGTAACAGCACCAAAATAGAAGGAACTGAAGGAGTAACAGCACCAAAACAAAAGAAACTGAAGGAGTAACAGCACCAAAATAGAAGGAACTGAAGGAGTAACAGCACCAAAACAAAAGAAACTGAAGGAGTAACAGCACTAAAACAGAAGGAACTGAAGGAGTAACAGCACCAAAACAAAACGAACTGAAGGAGTAACAGCACCAAAATAGAAGGAACTGAAGGAGTAACAGCACCAAAACAAAAGAAACTGAAGGAGTAACAGCACTAAAACAGAAGGAACTGAAGGAGTAACAGCACCAAAACAAAACGAACTGAAGGAGTAACAGCACCAAAACAAAAGGAACTGAAGGAGCAACAGCACCAAAACAGAAGGAACTGAAGGAGTAACAGCACCAAAACAAAAGGAACTGAAGGAGTAACAGCACCAAAACAGAAGGAACTGAAGGAGTAACAGCACCAAAACAGAAGGAACTGAAGGAGTAACAGCACCAAAACAGAAGGAACTGAAGGAGTAACAGCACCAAAACAGAAGGAACTGAAGGAGTAACAGCACCAAAACAAAAGGAACTGAAGGAGTAACAGCACCAAAACAAAAGGAACTGAAGGAGCAACAGCACCAAAACAGAAGGAACTGAAGGAGCAACAGCACCAAAACAAAAGGAACTGAAGGAGCAACAGCACCAAAACAAAAGGAACTGAAGGAGTAACAGCACCAAAACAGAAGGAACTGAAGGAGTAACAGCACCAAAACAAAAGGAACTGAAGGAGCAACAGCACCAAAACAGAAGGAACTGAAGGAGTAACAGCACCAAAACAAAAGGAACTGAAGGAGTAACAGCACCAAAACAAAAGGAACTGAAGGAGTAACAGCACCAAAACAGAAGGAACTGAAGGAGTAACAGCACCAAAACAAAAGGAACTGAAGGAGTAACAGCACCAAAACAGAAGGAACTGAAGGAGTAACAGCACCAAAACAAAAGGAACTGAAGGAGTAACAGCACCAAAACAAAAGGAACTGAAGGACTAACAGCACCAAAACAAAAGGAACTGAAGGACTAACAGCACCAAAACAAAAGGAACTGAAGGACTAACAGCACCAAAACAAAAGGAACTGAAGGACTAACAGCACCAAAACAAAAGGAACTGAAGGAGTAACAGCACTAAAACAAAACGAACTGAAGGAGTAACAGCACCAAAACAAAACGAACTGAAGGAGTAACAGCACCAAAATAGAAGGAACTGAAGGAGTAACAGCACCAAAACAAAAGAAACTGAAGGAGTAACAGCACCAAAATAGAAGGAACTGAAGGAGTAACAGCACCAAAACAAAAGAAACTGAAGGAGTAACAGCACTAAAACAGAAGGAACTGAAGGAGTAACAGCACCAAAACAAAACGAACTGAAGGAGTAACAGCACCAAAATAGAAGGAACTGAAGGAGTAACAGCACCAAAACAGAAGGAACTGAAGGAGTAACAGCACTAAAACAGAAGGAACTGAAGGAGTAACAGCACCAAAACAGTAGGAACTGAAGGAGTAACAGCACCAAAACAGTAGGAACTGAAGGAGTAACAGCACCAAAAACATAATGAGAGACATCAAGTGTAATGTTGAAGCGAGATATATATGTAACAGTTAGGTATCTTAATTGTGACAAACATTTTGCTTGCACAGTAGGCTTCTTCGGTCAAATACATAGGCAGCAGGTGTAGTAGCTAAGTGAAGATGGTGTAATCTGTCTAGCAATAGTGGAGAAACAGTATTTGAGGTGGTCAATGTGAACTATTATGTGGGAGGACACACAAAAAAATTAGGTCATGGGCAGGAAAACATGCGAGATTTTAGAAAATTAATGTTGGAACAAGCATATCTACAGCAACCCCCTAAATACTGGAGGTAGTATAGCATCTTATAAAAGATTACACGGTTAATAAAATCAAGGAACCGTGGGAGGTGATCCTAAAATTCACAGGCCATGGGGTTCAAACCCCACCCGTTGCATGATCTGTTTGTAATCGCGTAATGATAAACCTTGGTAGTATATACCGATGAATTGGTTTACAAAGGCACGTGAGGAAACGCTAGAAAACGTTTCGGTCCTGGGACCCTGATCACGTCTAATATACAGCCTTTCCTCACTTAGCGACGTACTCATTTACCGACCACTCGGACTTACGACAGGCACTCTGACCAATATGCATACCTAAATAATGTATATTAGAGCCGATTTCCTCACTTCTTTTTATTACATTATAGAGTACACTGCTGTATAAACATTTAAAAATTTACCAGAAATGTTATAAACATTATAAATGTTTATAAACATTATAAATGTTGTTTTAAAGGTAACATTAAAACAATATGAAAGATGATTGACACAAACTCACTACCATTATAGTTTGTTCTTCACTTAGCGACGAATTCGTTTACCGACTTTGTTATAGGAACGAAACTCCGTCGTTAAGTGAGGAGAGGCTGTACAGCGGAGTCAGGTGAGAGTGACGCATGCTGACCTGAAGAACGCTGTATTGAGATTGGGACAGGTAAACACTGTGATCACATGACTCCTGTGATCTTAGTACGTGGTGCCTTGCCTGGTTGAGCTTCCAGCATTACTTTGTATGGTGGAAACCTCGTTAATCACCGTCTCCGACACCACAGAACTGGAAGCGGAGATGGGGCTTCCATACTGATGGCAGATGAGGTGGAGCAATGGTAGTTCGAGCCACCAACGAAGCCACTAGTGGAAGTAGGTCGTGTCTATAGATAAGACAAGTGCTGAAGAAATCCTGCATCAAGATCTCAAGATAATGTGTCTGACAGGATGGGAATAAATGGCTTTGTTAGCCATTTATTCATGTGCTATTCCTCCGAAGATGTGTGTAAGCAAATGAAAACAGGTGTTTTTCCTATTTTCACTGTCGTAGTTTTTATATATTGACAGTCACAAGTTTCATTGTGATTTCTTCCACATATATGCTGAGGAAAATGTTGCGTCAGGTGCTGAGCAAGGGTGAGGTCATAGGAAGCTGAGGTGTTCTATCCTGTGTAAGGTGGCCTGCCGGGTGTAGGTGACGTGAGGAGGTGAGTTAGGTGCTAGCGATACCCACAGCAATGTAGGGGTCCTGACGCCTAAATCTATAGTACCACAAGCCCTTCTTTTCCCAGAAATACCCTGCATACATAAGGGAGATTATCAATAGACCCCTGGCTGTCTTCAAGACCCCTGGCTGTCTTCAAGAAGGCCCTGGACAGGCACCTAAAGTCAGTACCTGACCAGACGGGCTGTGATTCCTACGTCAATTTGCGTGCGGCCAGCAATAGCAGCCTGGTTAATCAGACCCTGATTCATCACGAGGCCTGGTCTCAGACCGAGCCGCGGGGGTGTTGACCCCCGAAACCCAGGTATACTCCAGGTATACCTCTGTTTTAACTCGAAATCATGATAAACTATAGCAAGATCCTTCATGGTACGACACTCACAGGAAACTCATCTGAGTCACATTACTCACTTCAACGTTCCACACTAACTAGTAAAATCCTAACCTGTTTCTCCACAGTGTGAGCTCCTGTGGTGTCATCACAAGAAGAATGTGGTTGTGTACTTAAACGAGACTGACAATGTGGATGTTAGGATCAAAACGCACATACTTAGGACTTGTTTTATCGATACCTTTCGGTCTTAAAACCCTAATCACTGACTTATTTTAAGCAGCAAAGGTTCCAGGAGCGAAATGTGTCCAATGAAGATGTCCTAAATGTGTGCACTTTGGTCCTATCCTCTACAATTTTTACTTTCCAAATGTAGTCGACGAGATAGGGACCAAGCCCGTCCCACCCGTCCCAGAAATATACCTGGTTAAGCATGTGCGTCAGCGGTATATTGGACCGACAAGATTAAGAACCAGACATGTGCAATATCTAGGTATCTTTATTTGTAGACGTTTCGCCATCCAGTGGCTTTATCAATACAAATGCTAGGACATAATGGGAAGACTGTAGAACTATACACAAAAGACCAGGTAATCAGTCCCTCAGCCTTGCTCTTCATCAACGCCAAGGCTGAGGGACTGATTACCTCTTTTGTATATAGTTCTACAGTCTTCTACAGTCTTCTACAGTCCTTGTATTTGTATTGATAAAGGCACTGGATGGCGAAACAGGCACCAGCTGAACAGTTACCAGCTTGATTTCATTGACTTTTATGAAAAACAAATGACGATAGTTTCTAAACACAATAATATACTTGAATAAGATACAGCGAGAGATATGGCATTTTACCTTGAAGACGTTTTGCCCACCAGGATTTTACCGGCTCGATTCACTCTGACAGTGACTGTAGAAGCCACTCGTGGGGAAATATTTCCTCTAGTAACTGTTTTAAACTCTACATAAACTTTTTATCCACACCTTCTATCACCATTAACCAAGTTAAGAATCATTTATAAGATAAATGACCATCTTTATCCACTGGTGACACCGCCTACTACTGCTTCACCTCGTCTGCAGTATATAAGCTCATTGTTGAAGCGGTAGGCTTCTCAGTCAAATACAGAGGCAGTGGGTGTAGTAGCGAAGTGAGAATGATACAATCAACCCTGGAGAAATAGTATTGGAGGTGGACAGACCCTCGGTCTGGAGCCTATACAGTAGGCACATGTTTAATTTATCAACTTATCGGTTCTCTGAACCATTCATCTACATTCCTCTCTGACACAGCAACTTCTTGGGATCTTAATACAGGGAATTCGTCACTTGCCTAACCCTTGGGCACGACCTACTTCCACAATGAACAAATGTGACACCACCTACGACTACTGCACCTCTCCTGCCTGCAGTATATAAGACACTTCGCACGTTTGCTATATTTTTCTCAAGATAGATGGACTGATTACATCGACTCAAGGCTGAGGGACTGATTACCTCAAACTCCTCCTGTTCTTCACCATTCTCCTTTGTATTGACTGATGAAGCCACTGTGTGGCGAAACGTTTCCTCATTAAAGATACCCAAGAGTTGCACGTGTGTCTAATTTATCACCTTAGGTTTTGTCCCCAGGATGCAACCCACACCAGTCGGTTAACCCCCAGGTACCTATTTTTCTGCTAGGTGAACAGTGGCAGCAGGTGTAAGGTAACTAACACCCAGGTATCTACTCACTGGTAGGTGAAAAAAGACAGCAGGTGTAAGGTTACTAACACCCAAGTACCTACTTGCTGCTAGGTGAACAGGGACAGCAGTTGCAAAGTTACTAACACCCAGGTACCTACTTACTGCTAGGTGAACAAGGATAGCAGGTGTAGGGAAACATGCCTAATATTTTCACCCTTAATGGGAATCGAACCACGAACACTCAGTAAGGGCTCTACCAACCCAGCTACCGGATACCTAGTGAATCACATGTGTACAACCGTACAGCTGCACTCAGTGGCCCTCACGGCCCTCAAGACCCTCAGGGACTCTGGATTTAGTCTCATTATAATAAGCAAGCGAAAAATTTAAGGACCCAATCGAAATAATTGTGACTTTTTGGGGGCCATCTTGCTATCCAAGAAAATCTAGACATATGCTGCCGTGTATGATAATTTATGTAACTGTATTCATGTCTGTCTGTACCTGGTTGTTAAGACACATAGGCAACACTTAAGCAACTTTATTCCGAAACGTTTCGCCTACACAGTAGGCTTCTTCAGTCGAGTACAGAAAGTAGGCAGGAGCAGTAGAGATGTGAAGACGATGTAATCAGTCCATCACCCTTGTAGTCGTACTCGACTCAAGAAGCCTACTGTGTAGGCGAAACGTTTCGGAATAAAGTTGCTTAAGTGTTGCCTATGTGTCTTGACAACCATCCTGTCGGTATTGTATACCATTTTGATATTCACTCTGTCTGTACCTGAATAAACTTGAATCCTCGATATGACTCACGAGATTGTAGTGCCACGCGTCGATCTGGAGTTTCATGACTGATCGCGGGTTCTAACCCCACCCGTGGTATGGTTTGAGACTTGACTGTTGACACTTCGACTTCGAAGACGAGAGGCACAGTATACCAGGTGGAGTTCTTGATATTTTTGTTTTATTGGATGTCGCCCGTTTCCCACTCAAAGAAGGAAGAAACCTTCACTGTCGTTCATTCAACAGCTGTCTTGCCAGAAATGCGTACACATCACGATTTACAAGACCCTCCATATTGCAACATCCCGACCACCGTCTTCAAGACTGTACTCTGTGGTATTCTCAGTACCTGCTACTACTACTATTAATACTGCTATTACTACCACCACCACTACTACTACCACCACTACTACTACCACCACTACTACCACCATCACTACTGCCACCACCACTACTACCACCACTACTACCACCACCACTACTACAACCATCACTACTACCACCATCACTACTACCACCACCAATACTACCACCACCAATACTACCACCATCAATACTACCACCATCACTACTACCACCACCAATACTACCACCATCAATACTACCACCATCAATACTACCACCATCACTACTACCACCATCAATACTACCACCATCACTACTACCACCATCACTACTACCACCACCAATACTACCACCACCAATACTACCACCATCACTACTACCACCACCAATACTACCACCATCAATACTACCACCACCACTACTACCACCACCAATACTACCACCACCACTACTACCACCACTACTACTACCACCACCAATACTACCACCACCAATACTACCACCACCAATGCTACCACCATCACTACTACCACCACCAATACTACCACCATCAATACTACCACCATCAATACTACCACCACCACTACTACCACCACCAATACTTCCACCATCACTACTACCACCACCACTACTACCACCATCAATACTACCACCACCACTACTACCACCACCAATGCTACCACCACCAATACTACCACCACCACTACTACCACCACTACTACTACCACCACCAATACTACCACCACCAATACTACCACCACCAATACTACCACCACCAATGCTACCACCACCAATACTACCATCACCACTACTACCACCACCAATACTACCATCGCCACTACTACCATCACCAATACTACCACCATCACTACTACCACCACCAATACTACCATCACCACTACTACCACCACCAATACTACCACCACCAATACTACCACCACCAATACTACCACCACCAATGCTACCACCACCAATACTACCATCACCACTACTACCACCACCAATACTACCATCACCACTACTACCATCACCAATACTACCACCACCAATACTACCACCACCAATACTACCACCATCACTACTACCACCACCACTACTACCACCACCAATACTACCAACATCGCTACTACCACCACCAGTGCTACCACCACCACTACTACCACCACCAATACTACCATCACTACTACCACCACCACTACTACCACCATCACTACTACCACCATCAATACTACCACCATCACTACCACCACCACTAATACTACCACCATCACTACCACCACCACCAATACTACCACCATCACTACCACCACCACCAATACTACCACCAATACTACCACCACCACCAATACTACCACCATCACTACCACCACCACCAATACTACCACCACCACTACTACCACCACCACTACTACCACCACCAGTACTACCACCACCAATACTACCACCACCAATACTACCACCATCACTACTACCACCACCACTACTACCACCAACAATACTACCAACATCGCTACTACCACCACCAGTGCTACCACCACCAATACTACCACCACCAATACTACCACCATCACTACTACCACCACCACTACTACCACCACCAATACTACCACCACCAGTACTACCACCACCAATACTACCACCACCAATACTACCACCATCACTACTACCACCACCACTACTACCACCACCACTACTACCACCACCAGTACTACCACCACCAATACTACCACCACCAATACTACCACCATCACTACTACCACCACCACTACTACCACCACTACTACCACCACCACTACTACCACCACCAGTACTACCACCACCAATACTACCACCACCAATACTACCACCATCACTACTACCACCACCACTACTACCAACACCAATACTACCAACATCGCTACTACCACCACCAGTGCTACCACCACCAATACTACCACCACCAATACTACCACCATCACTACTACCACCACCACTACTACGACCACCAATACTACCACCACCACTACTACCACCACCACTACTACCACCACCAATACTACCAACATCGCTACTACCACCACCAATACTACCACCATCAATACTACCACCACCAATACTACCACCACCACCACCACCAATACTACCACCATCAATACTACCACCACCAATACTACCACCACCAATACTACCACCACCACTACTACCACCACCAATACTACCACCATCAATACTACCACCATCACTACAACCACCACTAATACTACCACCATCACTACTACCACCACCACTACTACCATCATCACTACTACCACCACCACCAATACTACCACCATCACTACTACTACCACCACTACTACCACCATCACTACTACCACCACCACTAATAGGACCACCATCACTACTACCACCATTACTACCACCACCACTAATACTACCACCATCACTACTACCACCATTACTACCACCACCACTAATACTACCATCACTACTACCACCATTACTACCACCACCACTAATACTACCACCATCACTACTACCACCATTACTACCACCACCACTAATACTACCACCATCACTACTACCACCATTACTACCACCACCACTAATACTACCACCATCACTACTACCACCATTACTACCACCACCACTAATACTACCACCATCACTACTACCACCATTACTACCACCACCACTAATACTACCACCATCACTACTACCACCATTACTACCACCACCACTAATACTACCACCATCACTACTACCACCATTACTACCACCACCACTAATACTACCACCATCACTACTACCACCATTACTACCACCACCACTAATACTACCACCATTACTACCACCATCACTACTATCACCACCAATACTTATATCAATAATAATATTAATATTATTGTATTAGCCACTGTATACTTGCAGTGATCCAGTATTAGCCACTGTATACTTGCAGTGATCCAGTATTAGCCACTGTATACTTACAGTGATCCAGTATTAGCCACTGTATACTTGCAGTGATCCAGTATTAGCCACTGTATACTTGCAGTGATCCAGTATTAACCACTGTATACTTGCAGTGATCCAGTATTAGCCACTGTATACTTGCAGTGATCCAGTATTAGCCACTGTATACTTGCAGTGATCCAGTATTAGCCACTGTATACTTGCAGTGATCCAGTATTAGCCACTGTATACTTGCAGTGATCCAGTATTAGCCACTGTACACTTGCAGTGATCCAGTATTAGCCACTGTACACTTGCAGTGATCCAGTATTAGCCACTGTATACTTGCAGTGATCCAGTATTAGCCACTGTATACTTGCAGTGATCCAGTATTAGCCATTGTATACTTGCAGTGATCCAGTATTAGCCACTGTATACTTGCAGTGATCCAGTATTAGCCACTGTATACTTGCAGTGATCCAGTATTAGCCACTGTATACTTGCAGTGATCCAGTATTAGCCACTGTATACTTGCAGTGATCCAGTATTAGCCACTGTATACTTGCAGTGATCCAGTATTAGCCACTGTGTACTTGCAGTGATCCAGTATTAACCACTGTATACTTGCAGTGATCCAGTATTAACCACTGTATACTTGCAGTGATCCAGTATTAGCCACTGTATACTTGCAGTGATCCAGTATTAGCCACTGTGTACTTGCAGTGATCCAGTATTAACCACTGTATACTTGCAGTGATCCAGTATTAACCACTGTATACTTGCAGTGATCCAGTATTAGCCACTGTATACTTGCAGTGATCCAGTATTAACCACTGTATACTTGCAGTGATCCAGTATTAGCCACTGTATACTTGCAGTGATCCAGTATTAGCCACTGTATACTTGCAGTGATCCAGTATTAGCCACTGTATACTTGCAGTGATCCAGTATTAGCCACTGTATACTTGCAGTGATCCAGTATTAGCCACTGTATACTTGCAGTGATCCAGTATTAGCCACTGTATACTTGCAGTGATCCAGTATTAGCCACTGTATACTTGCAGTGATCCAGTATTAGCCACTGTATACTTGCAGTGATCCAGTATTAGCCACTGTATACTTGCAGTGATCCAGTATTAGCCACTGTATACTTGCAGTGATCCAGTATTAGCCACTGTATACTTGCAGTGATCCAGTATTAGCCACTGTATACTTGCAGTGATCCAGTATTAGCCACTGTATACTTGCAGTGATCCAGTATTAACCACTGTATACTTGCAGTGATCCAGTATTAGCCACTGTATACTTGCAGTGATCCAGTATTAGCCACTGTATACTTGCAGTGATCCAGTATTAGCCACTGTATACTTGCAGTGATCCAGTATTAGCCACTGTATACTTGCAGTGATCCAGTATTAGCCACTGTATACTTGCAGTGATCCAGTATTAGCCACTGTACACTTGCAGTGATCCAGTATTAACCACTGTACACTTGCAGTGATCCAGTATTAGCCACTGTACACTTGCAGTGATCCAGTATTAGCCACTGTATACTTGCAGTGATCCAGTATTAGCCACTGTATACTTGCAGTGATCCAGTATTAGCCACTGTATACTTGCAGTGATCCAGTATTAGCCACTGTATACTTGCAGTGATCCAGTATTAGCCACTGTATACTTGCAGTTATCAGTGATGTATACTTGCAGTGATCCAGTATTAGCCACCACTGTATACTTGCAGTGATCCAGTATTAGCCACTGTATACTTGCAGTGATCCAGTATTAGCCACTGTATACTTGCAGTGATCCAGTATTAGCCACTGTATACTTGCAGTGATCCAGTATTAGCCACTGTATACTTGCAGTGATCCAGTATTAGCCACTGTATACTTGCAGTGATCCAGTATTAGCCACTGTATACTTGCAGTGATCCAGTATTAGCCACTGTATACTTGCAGTGATCCAGTATTAGCCACTGTATACTTGCAGTGATCCAGTATTAGCCACTGTATACTTGCAGTGATCCAGTATTAGCCACTGTATACTTGCAGTGATCCAGTATTAGCCACTGTATACTTGCAGTGATCCAGTATTAGCCACTGTATACTTGCAGTGATCCAGTATTAGCCACTGTGTACTTGCAGTGATCCAGTATTAGCCACTGTATACTTGCAGTGATCCAGTATTAGCCACTGTGTACTTGCAGTGATCCAGTATTAGCCACTGTATACTTGCAGTGATCCAGTATTAGCCACTGTATACTTGCAGTGATCCAGTATTAGCCACTGTATACTTGCAGTGATCCAGTATTAGCCACTGTATACTTGCAGTGATCCAGTATTAGCCACTGTATACTTGCAGTGATCCAGTATTAGCCACTGTATACTTGCAGTGATCCAGTATTAGCCACTGTATACTTGCAGTGATCCAGTATTAGCCACTGTATACTTGCAGTGATCCAGTATTAGCCACTGTATACTTGCAGTGATCCAGTATTAGCCACTGTATACTTGCAGTGATCCAGTATTAGCCACTGTATACTTGCAGTGATCCAGTATTAACCACTGTATACTTGCAGTGATCCAGTATTAGCCACTGTATACTTGCAGTGATCCAGTATTAACCACTGTATACTTGCAGTGATCCAGTATTAGCCACTGTATACTTGCAGTGATCCAGTATTAGCCACTGTATACTTGCAGTGATCCAGTATTAACCACTGTATACTTGCAGTGATCCAGCCACTATTAGTGATCCACTGTATACTTGCAGTGATCCAGTATTAGCCACTGTATACTTGCAGTGATCCAGTATTAGCCACTGTATACTTGCAGTGATCCAGTATTAGCCACTGTATACTTGCAGTGATCCAGTATTAGCCACTGTATACTTGCAGTGATCCAGTATTAACCACTGTATACTTGCAGTGATCCAGTATTAGCCACTGTATACTTGCAGTGATCCAGTATTAGCCACTGTATACTTGCAGTGATCCAGTATTAGCCACTGTATACTTGCAGTGATCCAGTATTAGCCACTGTATACTTGCAGTGATCCAGTATTAGCCACTGTATACTTGCAGTGATCCAGTATTAGCCACTGTATACTTGCAGTGATCCAGTATTAGCCACTGTATACTTGCAGTGATCCAGTATTAGCCACTGTATACTTGCAGTGATCCAGTATTAGCCACTGTATACTTGCAGTGATCCAGTATTAGCCACTGTATACTTGCAGTGATCCAGTATTAGCCACTGTATACTTGCAGTGATCCAGTATTAGCCACTGTATACTTGCAGTGATCCAGTATTAGCCACTGTATACTTGCAGTGATCCAGTATTAGCCACTGTATACTTGCAGTGATCCAGTATTAGCCACTGTATACTTGCAGTGATCCAGTATTAGCCACTGTATACTTGCAGTGATCCAGTATTAGCCACTGTATACTTGCAGTGATCCAGTATTAGCCACTGTATACTTGCAGTGATCCAGTATTAGCCACTGTATACTTGCAGTGATCCAGTATTAGCCTCTGTATACTTGCAGTGATCCAGTATTAGCCACTGTATACTTGTAGTGATCCAGTATTAGCCACTGTATACTTGCAGTGATCCAGTATTAGCCACTGTATACTTGCAGTGATCCAATATTTGCAGTGATCCAGTATTAGAAACTGTATCCTTGCAATGATCCAGTATTAGCCACTGTATACTTGCAGTGATCCAGTATTAGCCACTGTATACTTGCAGTGATCCAGTATTAGCCACTGTATACTTGCAGTGATCCAGTATTAGCCACTGTATACTTGCAGTGATCCAGTATTAACCACTGTATACTTGCAGTGATCCAGTATTAGCCACTGTATACTTGCAGTGATCCAGTATTAGCCACTGTATGTTTGCAGTGATCCAGTATTAGCTACTGTATACTTGCCGTGATCCAGTATTAGCCACTGTATACTTGCCGTGATCCAGTATTAGCCACTGTATACTTGCAGTGATCCAGTATTAGCCACTGTATACTTGCAGTGATCCAGTATTAGCCACTGTATACTTGCAGTGATCCAGTATTAGCCACTGTATACTTGCAGTGATCCAGTATTAGCCACTGTATACTTGCAGTGATCCAGTATTAGCCACTGTATACTTGCAGTGATCCAGTATTAGCCACTGTATACTTGCAGTGATCCAGTATTAGCCACTGTATACTTGCAGTGATCCAGTATTAGCCACTGTATACTTGCAGTGATCCAGTATTAGCCACTGTATACTTGCAGTGATCCAGTATTAGCCACTGTATACTTGCAGTGATCCAGTATTAGCCACTGTATACTTGCAGTGATCCAGTATTAGCCACTGTATGCTTGCAGTGATCCAGTATTAGCCACTGTATACTTGCAGTGATCCAGTATTAGCCACTGTATACTTGCAGTGATCCAGTATTAGCCACTGTATACTTGCAGTGATCCAGTATTAGCCACTGTATACTTGCAGTGATCCAGTATTAGCCACTGTATACTTGCAGTGATCCAGTATTAGCCACTGTATACTTGCAGTGATCCAGTATTAGCCACTGTATACTTGCAGTGATCCAGTATTAGCCACTGTATACTTGCAGTGATCCAGTATTAGCCACTGTATACTTGCAGTGATCCAGTATTAGCCACTGTATACTTGCAGTGATCCAGTATTAGCCACTGTATACTTGCAGTGATCCAGTATTAGCCACTGTATACTTGCAGTGATCCAGTATTAGCCACTGTATACTTACAGTGATCCAGTATTAGCCTCTGTATACTTGCAGTGATCCAGTATTAGCCACTGTATACTTGCAGTGATCCAGTATTAGCCACTGTAGCAGTGATCCAGTCCACTGTATACTTGCAGTGATCCAGTATTAGCCACTGTATACTTGCAGTGATCCAGTATTAGCCACTGTATACTTGCAGTGATCCAGTATTAGCCACTGTATACTTGCAGTGATCCCGTATTAGCCAATGTGCATTTACAATGATGTATTGGAAGTCACTGTCTACTGATCTAGTAGAAGTCACTGTCTACTGATCCAGTAGAAGTCACTGTCTACTGATCCAGTAGAAGTCACTGTCTACTGATGCAGTAGAAGTCACTGTCTACTGATCCAGTAGAAGTCACTACGTACTGATCCAGTAGAAGTCACTATGTACTGATCTAGTAGAAGTCACTATGTACTGATCCAGTAGATGTCACTGTCTACTGATCCAGTAGAAGTCACTGTCTACTGATGCAGTAGAAGTCACTATGTACTGATCTAGTAGAAGTCACTGTGTACTGATCCAGTAGAAGTCACTATGTACTGATCCAGTAGAAGTCACTATGTACTGATCTAGTAGAAGTCACTATGTACTGATCCAGTAGAAGTCACTGTCTACTGATCCAGTAGAAGTCACTATGTACTGATCCAGTAGAAGTAACTATGTACTGATCCAGTAGAAGTCACTGTCTACTGATCCAGTAGAAGTCACTATGTACTGATCCAGTAGAAGTAACTATGTACTGATCCAGTAGAAGTCACTGTCTACTGATCCAGTAGAAGTAACTATGTACTGATCCAGTAGAAGTCACTATGTACTGATCCAGTAGAAGTCACTATGTACTGATCTAGTAGAAGTCACTGTGTACTGATCCAGTAGAAGTCACTATGTACTGATCTAGTAGAAGTCACTATGTACTGATCCAGTAGAAGTCACTATGTACTGATCCAGTAGAAGTCACTGTCTACTGATCCAGTAGAAGTCACTATGTACTGATCCAGTTGAAGTCACTGTGTACTGATCTAGTAGAAGTCACTGTCTACTGATCCAGTAGAAGTCACTGTCTACTGATCCAGTAGAAGTCACTGTCTACTGATCCAGTAGAAGTCACTGTGTACTGATCCAGTAGAAGTCACTGTCTACTGATCCAGTAGAAGTCACTGTCTACTGATCCAGTAGAAGTCACTGTCTACTGATCCAGTAGAAGTCACTGTCTACTGATCCTGTAGAAGTCACTGTCTACTGATCCTGTAGAAGTCACTGTGTACTGATCCTGTAGAAGTCACTGTCTACTGATCCAGTAATAGTCACTGTCTACTGATCCAGTAGAAGTCACTGTCTACTGATCCAGTAGAAGTCACTGTCTACTGATCCAGTAGAAGTCACTGTCTACTGATCCAGTAGAAGTCACTGTGTACTGATCCTGTAGAAGTCACTGTGTACTGATCCTGTAGAAGTCACTGTGTACTGATCCTGTAGAAGTCACTGTGTACTGATCCTGTAGAAGTCACTGTGTACTGATCCAGTAGAAGTCACTGTGTACTGATCCAGTAGAAGTCACTGTGTACTGATCCTGTAGAAGTCACTGTGTACTGATCCTGTAGAAGTCACTGTGTACTGATCCAGTAGAAGTCACTGTGTACTGATCCAGAAGTCACTGTGTACTGATCCAGTAGAAGTCACTGTGTACTGATCCAGTAGAAGTCACTGTGTACTGATCCAGTAGAAGTCACTATGTACTGATCCAGTAGAAGTCACTGTCTACTGATCCAGTAGAAGTCACTGTGTACTGATCGAGTAGAAGTCACTGTCTACTGATCCAGTAGAAGTCACTGTGTACTGATCCTGTAGAAGTCACTGTGTACTGATCCTGTAGAAGTCACTGTGTACTGATCCTGTAGAAGTCACTGTGTACTGATCCTGTAGAAGTCACTGTGTACTGATCCTGTAGAAGTCACTGTGTACTGATCCTGTAGAAGTCACTGTGTACTGATCCTGTAGAAGTCACTGTGTACTGATCCTGTAGAAGTCACTGTGTACTGATCCTGTAGAAGTCACTGTGTACTGATCCTGTAGAAGTCACTGTGTACTGATCCTGTAGAAGTCACTGTGTACTGATCCAGTAGAAGTCACTGTGTACTGATCCAGTAGAAGTCACTGTGTACTGATCCAGTAGAAGTCACTGTGTACTGATCCAGTAGAAGTCACTGTGTACTGATCCAGTAGAAGTCACTGTGTACTGATCCAGTAGAAGTCACTATGTACTGATCCAGTAGAAGTCACTATCTACTGATCCAGTAGAAGTCACTGTGTACTGATCCAGTAGAAGTCACTATGTACTGATCCAGTAGAAGTCACTGTCTACTGATCCAGTAGAAGTCACTGTGTACTGATCGAGTAGAAGTCACTGTCTACTGATCCAGTAGAAGTCACTGTGTACTGATCCTGTAGAAGTCACTGTGTACTGATCCTGTAGAAGTCACTGTGTACTGATCCTGTAGAAGTCACTGTGTACTGATCCTGTAGAAGTCACTGTGTACTGATCCAGTAGAAGTCACTGTGTACTGATCCTGTAGAAGTCACTGTGTACTGATCCTGTAGAAGTCACTGGGTACTGATCCTGTAGAAGTCACTGTGTACTGATCCTGTAGAAGTCACTGTGTACTGATCCTGTAGAAGTCACTGTGTACTGATCCTGTAGAAGTCACTGTGTACTGATCCTGTAGAAGTCACTGTGTACTTAAAATGACAGCACCAGTTATCGTGTGCTTACAATGACAGCAGCAGCTATCGTGTGCTTACAATGACAGCAGCAGCTATCGTGTGCTTACAATGACAGCAGCAGCTATCGTGTGCTTACAATGACAGCAGCAGCTATCGTGTGCTTACAATGACAGCAGCAGCTATCGTGTGCTTACAATGACAGCACCAGCTATCGTGTGCTTACAATGACAACACCAGCTATCGTGTGCTTACAATGACAACACCAGCTATCGTGTGCTTACAATGACAGCACCAGCTATCGTGTGCTTACAATGACAACACCAGCTATCGTGTGCTTACAATGACAACACCAGCTATCGTCTGCTTACAATGACAGCACCAGCTATCGTGTGCTTACAATGACAACACCAGCTATCGTCTGCTTACAATGACAGCACCAGCTATCGTGTGCTTACAATGATAGCAGCAGCTATCGTCTGCTTACAATGACAACACCAGCTATCGTCTGCTTACAATGACAACACCAGCTATCGTCTGCTTACAATGACAACACCAGCTATCGTCTGCTTACAATGACAACGCCAGCTATCGTGTGCTTACAATGACAGCAGTTATTGTGTGCCTGCTATTTACAATGATAGAAGCCAAAGTCGGTTTACTTCGTATAATGGCACAAGATTACACTTGACGGATTAATGGATCAGAGAACCGACGCAATGATGAGTTAGATACACAATGGCTTCCTCAGTCCAACACAGAGAAGAACAGTTAAAACCTGTAGTTACAATCTGTAGTAACTGTAATCAGTCCATCAAGACTGATCACATTGGCTCCAAGCTGAGGGACTGATTACCTCAAGATAAGATTTCGTTCGGATTTTCAACCCTGCAGGGTTAGCTACCGAAGAAAGTCAGTGCGTCATCGAGGACTGTCTCTTATTTCGATTGAATCCTCAATCTTGTCCCTCAGGATGCCACCCACACCAGTCCACTAACACCCAGGTACCTACTTGCTGCTAGGTGAACAAGGCAACAGGTGTAAGGAAACACGGGCCAGGAAACAGGGCCAGGAAACAGGGAAACAGGGCCAGGGCCGTGTGTGAAGCGGGAACTTCGCCGGCCAGGCCAGGTGGTCAACCAAACAAGATACACAAGTCTCATGCATCAAGCCACTGTGTGTTTATATACAGAAAAGGTCAGTCAAGGAGCTTATCAGGACATATAAATGCCCTCGAGACTAAGAGATATATCCGGGAAATGTTCATAAATACTTTTCTCAGATGAGGGTTGGGCAAAGCAAGGCAGTTCTGGTGGTCTCTGACTGCCTTAGCGACAGGGGCGACACACATTGGGGGATGACGGCATTTCCCGTCACTCCTTTGTATTCCTTATCGTTTCCAAGTGTGGAAAGGATGTTCTTTGGCCTCTTGCAGAGACTAACACATCGTAGTGAAGTTCTCAGGTCTGTCATGGATATTTCTGTGGTTTAACGTGTCTCATTTTTACAAATAACCCGCACATAGAAGAGAGGAGTTTACGACGACGGACCATTTACTTATTTTTTTCCCCCACCACCTCGGTGTTCTTGCTCTTACACTCTGTGGGCACCAGCTCCCTTGCAGTGCTCCTCTTTCTGGCCCCTCCTACTCTTATTACCTCTTCCCCACTACTACTACCTTCCACCTCTATTACTACCACTACTACTATTACTACTACCACCTCCTGCCTATATATACCCATCCTGCTCTCCTCGTTAGTATGACTTTGTAAATGGTCCAAGTCGGTCCGAAACGTTGTCGTAAGCTCTTCTCTACTATGTGCGGGTTATTTGTGTATCGTTCCAGTTACGGTATTGTGACTTCTTTTGTTAATTGTGTCTCATTTAGGTTGCTAAGAACGTTCTTTTGGCGGCTTTCAGAGGCTAACACATCGTAGTGAAGATTGACATGTCTCTCATGTATATTTCTGTGGTTTAACGTGTCTCATTTAAGCAGCTGTAGATGTAGTACTCTGTTTCTTATAGTTTGGCCAATCTTATTCTCCTGGAGAGTGTACATTCAACTTGTAGTACTATCGTGTTCTTGTGACAGACTGACACAAGCAGCGGAAGAAATATATGCTGACATTCTACTTACTGGGGAAATCCCCTATAAAAGTGACGTAGTTGGTGCTGTGATTGTAAGGGTGAGCTTGAAGAAGCGGACAAATGTCACTCCCAAGGGCACTCCTAGGGCGGGGAAGGTGCCAGAGCCAGAGTTTGCTACCACCTGCAGCTCACAAGACTGCCACTCCCACGAGCCTCCCTGAAAGCCCCCAGATGGCAGACCAGAGGCCTAGCTTCTCCCTACGAGCCCCGTCAGGGCGGGGAATGTAGCTAGGCCTGGGGACAGTTGGTCCCAGAAGATGGGGAGGTACTTGTACCTCCTCCCATGGCAGACATAGGCCTCAGACAATACCAAGACAGGGAGCCAAGACTGGGTCACCATCTGGAAAAGATCCGGACCGGGAGAGTACCGGTGAATCAAGAAGAGAGACAGGTATCTAACATCTGGGTATCTTTATTTGTAGAGTTTCTCCATTCAAGGACATGATGAGAAGACTGTAGAGTTAGGTTAGTGAAGAACACCATAGTCTTCAAGACTGAGGGACTGATTACCTCGTCTCTTGTATAGAGTTCTACTGTCTTCAAATTATGTCGTCGAATTTGTACTGATAAAGCCACTGGATGGCGAGACGTCTACAAATAAAGATACCCAGATGTTGCACTTGTGTCTAATTCTTGACGGTACCTCATAGAAAACCTGGAAGCTTTCTACAACAGATGGGAACATAAAAAGTCTGGGCTGAATGGTACTGCCCTTGATACTGGCCATGTAGTCACAAACTGCAAGGCTGGAGGTGATGTCCTGGGAGACAGTAATAGTAAAGCTGGAGGTGCTGTCCTGGGAGACAGTAATGGTGAAGCTGGAGGTGCTGTCCTGGGAGACAGAAATGGTGAAGCTGGAGATACTGTCCTGGGAGACAGTAATGGTGAAGCTGGAGATTTTGTCCAGGTAGTCGGGAATTATACGCAGGAAGGAATACATATAAATGACCTCATAGGGGACAGGAGCCATAGTAGGGAAACAAGTGTAGTCAAAGATAAGATAAAACCAATATTGCAAACTAGAAATACCGCAGGAAATAGCAAACAAGAGGACTCCAATAGCAATAGTGAGGATAAATTACCAAAAACAACTGGTGGGAGCTCCATTGTTGGTGCTAGGGATGATAGAAGTAAGACAGGGAAACATGCACCAACAGGAATACAGTCACAGAAACCCAAGGCAAGCGGAAACCAAGCCTGTGCACATACTATGCACTTGGTATCTGCTGGCATGGGAAATCTGGAAAAACAGATGGGACATGCAACTATGACCACCCTAGAAAATGCCATGCCCATATGACAACAGGAAAATGCAAACTCCCTTCCTGTAAGCTTTTTCACCCTGAAATGTGTACCTCTTCAGTACAGGAAAGACTGTGCTATAACTTAAATTGCCAGGCACACCATCTAAAGGGGACAAAAAGATACAAAACATCCAGGCCATGGGAAAACCTGGGTAGCCACAGCCACTCAAGAGGGAGAGGTTTTTTAGTGCCAGGAAGGAAAAAAACTTGCAGGAAATGGCAGAAATCGTACACCAAATCCAGTCATTCCTGGAGTGGAACCACAGTCGATGGCCTCCACTCCAAACCAACAGATACAGATACTAATGCCGGAAAAAAAATCCTCCCCCAGTACCAACAATACCACCAGTCCGATAACATTCTTCTTTGCAAATATACAGGGTCTAAAGCCAGCAACAAACAAAATACCTTTCATCTGTGGACTGCTTGCAGAGGCAAAGGCAATGTTCGCGGCTTTCACTGAGACCCACATAAAGGATCACTTGGACAACGAAATATGGATCCCAGGTTACAACCTATACAGATGTGACAGAGTGAACAGGCAAAAGGCGGGGGTTGGCCTGTACATTGCAGAGTCACTTGTTTGCACAGAACTGCTAAATGCCTCAAATGATGTAGTGGAAGTTTTAGCAGTAAAGGTCGAGAACCAAAACCTAGTCATTGTGGTAGTCTACAAGCCTCCGGATGCAACATCCCAGCAATTCCAGGAACAGCTGTTAAAAATTGACCACTGTCTGGAAAATCTTCCAGCTCCTGCACCCAACATCTTGCTCCTGGGGGATTTCAACTTAAGGCACCTAAAATGGAGGAATATAGCAAATAATATTGTTGCAGTAATAACACCAGGAGGCAGCTCTGATGAAAACTCACACTCACACGAGCTTTTAAATCTCTGCACAAAATTCAATTTAAACCAGCAAATAATAGAGCCTACTAGACTGGAGAATACACTAGACCTCATCTTCACTAACAATGATGATCTGATAAGAAATGTCACCATATCAAAAACAATATACTCAGATCACAACATAATTGAGGTTCAGACATGTATGCGTGGAGCCCCAGACCGACAAAATGAGACTAGTCACGAGGGAGCATTCACCAAATTCAACTTCAATAACAAAAACATAAAGTGGGACCAAGTAAACCAAGTCCTAACCGATATAAGCTGGGAAGATATACTAAGCAACACAGACCCAAACTTATGCCTAGAACAGATTAACTCGGTGGCACTCGATGTATGCACAAGGCTTATTCCTCTAAGAAAAAGGAGGAGTAGATGTAAAATAGAAAGAGACAGGCGCTCCCTTTACAGGCGACGGAAAAGAATAACAGAGCGGCTAAAAGAGGTCAATATATCTGAAATGCGTAGGGAGACACTGGTCAGAGAAATAGCAAGCATCGAACTTAAGCTAAAAGAATCCTTTAGGAGTCAGGAATCGCGGGAAGAACTAAAAGCTATAAATGAAATCGAAAGAAACCCAAAGTATTTCTTCTCCTATGCCAAATCAAAATCGAGAACAACGTCCAGTATTGGGCCCCTACTTAAACAAGATGGGTCCTACACAGATGACAGCAAGGAAATGAGTGAGCTACTCAAGTCCCAATATGACTCAGTTTTTAGCAAGCCGCTAACCAGACTGAGAGTCGAAGATCAAAATGAATTTTTTATGAGAGAGCCACAAAATTTGATTAACACAAGCCTATCCGATGTTATCCTGACGCCAAATGACTTCGAACAGGCGATAAATGACATGCCCATGCACTCTGCCCCAGGGCCAGACTCATGGAACTCTGTGTTCATCAAGAACTGCAAGAAGCCCCTATCACGAGCCTTTTCCATCCTATGGAGAGGGAGCATGGACACGGGGGTCGTCCCTCAGTTACTAAAAACAACAGACATAGCCCCACTCCACAAAGGGGGCAGTAAAGCAACAGCAAAGAACTACAGACCAATAGCACTAACATCCCATATCATAAAAATTTTTGAAAGGGTCCTAAGAAGCAAGATCACCACCCATCTAGAAACCCATCAGTTACACAACCCAGGGCAACATGGGTTTAGAACAGGTCGCTCCTGTCTGTCTCAACTACTGGATCACTACGACAAGGTCCTAAATGCACTAGAAGACAAAAAGAATGCAGATGTAATATATACAGACTTTGCAAAAGCCTTCGACAAGTGTGACCATGGCGTAATAGCGCACAAAATGCGCGCTAAAGGAATAACAGGAAAAGTCGGTCGATGGATCTATAATTTCCTCACTAACAGAACACAGAGAGTAGTCGTCAACAGAGTAAAGTCCGAGGCAGCTACGGTGAAAAGCTCTGTTCCACAAGGCACAGTACTAGCTCCCATCTTGTTCCTCATCCTCATATCCGACATAGACAAGGATGTCAGCCACAGCACCGTGTCTTCCTTTGCGGATGACACCCGAATCTGCATGACAGTGTCTTCCATTGCAGACACTGCAAGGCTCCAGGCGGACATCAACCAAATCTTTCAGTGGGCTGCAGAAAACAATATGAAGTTCAACGATGAGAAATTTCAATTACTCAGATATGGTAAACATGAGGAAATTAAATCTTCATCAGAGTACAAAACAAATTCTGGCCACAAAATAGAGCGAAACACCAACGTCAAAGACCTGGGAGTGATTATGTCGGAGGATCTCACCTTCAAGGACCATAACATTGTATCAATCGCATCTGCTAGAAAAATGACAGGATGGATAATGAGAACCTTCAAAACTAGGGAGGCCAAGCCCATGATGACACTCTTCAGGTCACTTGTTCTATCTAGGCTGGAATATTGCTGCACTCTAACAGCACCTTTCAAGGCAGGTGAAATTGCCGACCTAGAAAATGTACAGAGAACTTTCACGGCGCGCATAACTGAGATAAAACACCTCAATTACTGGGAGCGCTTGAGGTTCCTAAACCTGTATTCCCTGGAACGCAGGAGGGAGAGATACATGATTATATACACCTGGAAAATCCTAGAGGGACTAGTACCGAACTTGCACACGAAAATCACTCACTAAGAAAGCAAAAGACTTGGCAGACGATGCACCATCCCCCCAATGAAAAGCAGGGGTGTCACTAGCACGTTAAGAGACCATACAATAAGTGTCAGGGGCCCGAGACTGTTCAACTGCCTCCCAGCACACATAAGGGGGATTACCAACAGACCCCTGGCAGTCTTCAAGCTGGCACTGGACAAGCACCTAAAGTCAGTTCCTGATCAGCCGGGCTGTGGCTCGTACGTTGGTTTGCGTGCAGCCAGCAGCAACAGCCTGGTTGATCAGGCGCTGATCCACCAGGAGGCCTGGTCACAGACCGGGCCGCGGGGGCGTTGACCCCCGAAACTCTCTCCAGGTAAACTCCAGGTAAACTCCAGGTACTGAACGGAATACCATTTATGCACAAGGGTTAGGTTCCCTAGGCACCTTAGTAACTAAGAAGTTAGCCCAATTTACTATACCTAGAGATATGTTCCCAATAACTAATTTTAAGATATAACAAGATCAGCAGCTCTACTCGTAGCGCACTTATCTCACACAGTGAGGTCCGGGGGTCGATCTCGGTACGGGTGGAAACATTTGGACGTGTTTCCTTAAGACACCTGCTGTCCATGTTCACCTAGCAGTAAAATAGGTACCTGGGTGTTAGTGGACTGGTGTGGGTCGCATCCTGGGTGTTAGTGGACTGGTGTGGGTCGCATCCTGGGTGTTAGTGGACTGGTGTGGGTCGCATCCTGGGTGTTAGTGGACTGGTGTGGGTCGCATCCTGGGTGTTAGTGGACTCGTGTGGGTCGCATCCTGGGTGTTAGTGGACTGGTGTGGGTCACATCCTGGGTGTTAGTGGACTGGTGTGGGTCACATCCTGGGTGTTAGTGGACTGGTGTGGGTCACATCCTGGGTGTTAGTGGACTGGTGTGGGTCGCATCCTGGGTGTTAGTGGACTGGTGTGGGTCGCATCCTGGGTGTTAGTGGACTGGTGTGGGTCACATCCTGGGTGTTAGTGGACTGGTGTGGGTCACATCTTGGGTGTTAGTGGACTGGTGTGGGTCACATCTTGGGTGTTAGTGGACTGGTGTGGGTCACATCCTGGGTGTTAGTGGACTGGTGTGGGTCACATCCTGGGTGTTAGTGGACTGGTGTGGGTCACATCCTGGGTGTTAGTGGACTGGTGTGGGTCGCATCCTGGGTGTTAGTGGACTGGTGTGGGTCGCATCCTGGGTGTTAGTGGACTGGTGTGGGTCACATCCTGGGTGTTAGTGGACTGGTGTGGGTCACATCTTGGGTGTTAGTGGACTGGTGTGGGTCACATCTTGGGTGTTAGTGGACTGGTGTGGGTCACATCCTGGGACAAAACGGACCTACTTTGCGGGAAATGCTCAACATAACAAGGGTCTTTCTATATAGTAGTATGTCACTGATGTCAGCTATGGTCTGTATACCTTGTACATGTACTGGTATACCTTGTACATGCACTGGTATACCTTGTACATGTACTGGTATACCTTGTACATGTACTGGTATACCTTGTACATGTACTGGTATACCTTGTACATGTACTGGCATACATTGTACATGTACTGGCATACCTTGTACATGTACTGGTATACCTTGTACATGTACTGGTATACCTTGTTCATGTACTGGTATACCTTGTACATGTACTGGTATACCTTGTACATGTACTGGCATACCTTGTACATGTACTGGTATACCTTGTACATGTACTGGCATACCTTGTACATGTACTGGTATACCTCGTACATGTACTGGTATACCTTGTACATGTACTGGTATACCTCGTACATGTACTGGTATACCTTGTACATGTACTGGTATACCTTGTACATGTACTGGTATACCTTGTACATGTACTGGTATACCTTGTACATGTACTGGTATACCTTGTACATGCACTGGTATACCTTGTACATGTACTGGTATACCTTGTACATGCACTGGTATACCTTGTACATGTACTGGTATACCTTGTACATGTACTGGTATACCTTGTATATGTACTGGTATACCTTGTACATGTACTGGTATACCTTGTACATGTACTGGTATACCTTATACATGTACTGGTATACCTTGTACATGTAATGGTATACCTTGTACATGTACTGGTATACCTTGTACATGTACTGGTAGTAAATAAAAAAAAAAAAGGCACAATACCGTGACTGGAACGATACACAAATAACCCGGACATAGAAGAGAGGAGCTGACCACGACGTCTCCTGCTCCACTTCTGGTTAGTGTGACTTTGTAAATGGTCCAAGTCGGACCGAAACGTCGTCGTAAGCTCCTCTCTTCTATGTGCCGGTTATTTTCGTACTGGTAGAAATAATAATTATTAATTGGAAGATGTAGATAGAACAGAGTTCACGATATTATGGTAAAAATATGGAATATAACAAAATAAATTTTTCCATTCCTATTTACCAAATAATTTTAGACAACTATGCACAAGATAATGTAACACCATATATTGGTCCATTATAAAACCCAGTTTTTGAGAAAAAATATATAATCCACCTGAATATAATAAGCTTCGCTCTTGACACAGTAAACTACACTGGTTATGAGTGTCTAATAACCTGGAACAATACACAGTAACCTGGACAGTCAGAAAGTAGCCAGAAGGTAGCCAGAAAGTAGTCATGATGTAGTCACAAAGTAGAAAGAAAGTAGCTAGAAATTAACCAGAAAGTAGCCAGAATGTAGCCAGAAAGTAGCTAGAAAGTAGCCAGAAAGTAGTCAGAAAGTACCCAGAAAGTAGTCAGAATGTAGTCACAAAGTAGAAAGAAAGTAGCTAGAAATTAACCAGAAAGTAGCCAGAATGTAGCCAGAAAGTAGCTAGAAAGTAGCCAGAAAGTAGTCAGAAAGTACCCAGAAAGTAGTGAGAAAGTAGTCAGGAACTAGCAAGAAAATAACCAGAAAGTAGTCAGAACGTAGCCAGAACAACAGAAAGAAGGAACATTGCAACAGGCCTACTGGCCTATGCGAGGCAGGTCCAATTCTCCCACTAGTGAGGTCAGACACGTCACTTAAGGAAGGAGCATGGCATCAGACCCACTAGCACAAGCTAGTCAGGTCCAACTCACACCCACCTACACCTACTCATGTATTTATCCAACCTATTTTTAAAGCTACACAACGTTTTAGCTTCTATGACGGCACTCGAGAGTTTGTTCCACTCATCCACAACTCTAATACCAAACCAGTGCTTTCCTATATCCTTCCTGAATCTGAATATTTCCAATTTAAAGCCATTACGACGTATCGGTCCGACCTGGACCATTAATTCTCACCTCGATGTGGGTTATTTATGTACTGTTCCAGTTAAGGTGCTGTACCTTTTAGTTCAACATGGAACACTAACAATGATTTTTTTACCTTTCCAGATTCGTAAACAAAGAGTTCCAACCATGGAAACGGATATTTAACACATCTCAGCTCAGTGGCCTTCACACTTGCCTAATGGATCTGTACACTCTGGAAGACTGTCTCCTTCGCTAGAGGTCGGAGGAGGACACTCGTGTCCAGTGTTACTCGTGATCTTTTCGAAGACGCCTTTAGAATCTCCTACTCCACATAAACTTAGGATGGAAAGTAAACAGATGTATTTAAGTGTTGTTCCTCAAACAGCTTGACCCAAAACTCTGGGCCTTAGGTAGGCCCAGAGAGTTTCCATGTACCTTCGGGCTCCTCACTGCTTTACCAGTTAACCTTACAAAAATATGTCATTGGCCCTTTAGATCAGCCGAAGAAAGATGCCAGTGTCCCTTCAGGCATCTCCAATGGAAGGTTTAATAGTGAAGCAAATGTACCACTTGTCACCATAGACAGAATAATTTTGTAGTCGCCGTTTTCAAATGTGCTGGGTGATGTCAGAAGCAACTGAAAGCCCCCAGAAAACGAAACGATTAAGTCCAGTATTTTACTGGATCCAGTTCTTGCCGCTTGTCAAAGAAAATTGTTTTCAGATGAAGATGGGATTTATTAATCGCATGAAGTGTTAGAAGTAATTGAAGAAATACTGGTACAAAATACTGGTAGTGTGCTTTACAATGATTAATGATACTGGAAATTGATAACAAATATTTTACACAACACTGGTTAGCTGTAAATGACCGTTGTTCAGGTCTACATTATGTTTACCTGGAAGATGTAGATGGAACTGTGTTCCTGGAACACAATTCCATGTTGCACAAATGTCTCATTTATCTTGATGGCTTTCTGAATCATTTACATCAATTACTATTTACTGCTTGCATAATTCCAGAGCACAGTGCCGTCACTGATGGCACTTACACTGGCCACACTTGTAATAGCTTGTTACACCTGTATTCCTGTTTTCCATTTGTACATTCCAGTCATATCCTCCTTATTCTACGTTTTCCAGGGAGTACAGATTCAGAGCCTCCAGCCTATTATCGTAAGAAATGATTTAATACAGTACACAGGCTTATCTTCGTCATTCTTATCTGCTTATTTTAGCGTGTTCGACCAATGCATCTCTAGTGCATCTATAACCAAAATCCCCCAAACGGGGATTAAAGAATACTCTCTGGAAACTGGAAGTGTGGAAGGGTTGACATCCGGTGTGTCCACGGATGCACACCTGTAAACAAAACCCAGACATGCATCTTTCCGCCATCAGAATAATACTTATCTATATTAAGGTAGCAACACTGTTGCTACCTTAATATAGAAGTATGTCTGGTAATGTTTACATGTGTCCAGCAGTACTGCTGCTACCTCATTCTTCATGGTAGCTACGTAGTAGGAACAAATACTATGTTTGCCCTGTTATATTCTGTCACATAGTATGGATTGCAGTGGGAAAATTTACCAGCCTAAGCTGGGAGATTGCAATACGAAAGTGAGGATGTGGGAAGGTATTCCAGCGAGGGTTTATCTGCTCTGGCAGCTTCAAAGGGTTCATTCCAGCGCTTGAGAATTACCGTCTTCCAGGAAGGCCTGTCTCTTGTACACTGAGACACACACTTCTCGGTGTTTAGTGAGAGGTAAACATACGATGTTGTATACTTCTCATTCTGACTCACCCTCTGACTTCCCACACACTACCGATTAACGCACTCTACGCATGCTATAAACACACACACACACACACACACACACACACACACACACACACCACTCCTGGAGGAGGAGGAGGAGGTATCTTAATGTGAAAGACACAAAATGAGAGGAAAAAAGGCGCAGAAAAGAGAGAGAGAGAGAGAAAGAGAGAGAGAGAGAGAGATAGAGGTACAAAGGTGTATATGTGATAGATTAATACAACTAAATACACCTGCAGTGTGTTGCTATTTTGCTATATACGAAAATATATTATGGAAACTAAAGTTGGTTATGTTTCACTGTCATATTCCATCACACAGGATGGTGTTTCACTGTCATATTCCATCACACAGGATGGTGTTTCACTGTCACATTCCATCACACAGGATGGTATTTCACTGTCACATTCCATCACACAGGATGGTATTTCACTGTCACATTCCATCACACAGGATGGTGTTTCACTGTCATATTCCATCACACAGGACGGTGTTTCACTGTCACATTCCATCACACAGGACGGTGTTTCACTGTCATATTCCATCACACTGGACGGTGTTTCACTGTCACATTCCATCACACAGGACGGTGTTTCACTGTCATATTCCATCACACAGGACGGTGTTTCACTGTCACATTCCATCACACAGGATGGTGTTTCACTGTCACATTCCATCACACTGGATGGTGTTTCACTGTCATATTCCATCACACAGGACGGTGTTTCACTGTCATATTCCATCACACAGGACGGTGTTTCACTGTCACATTCCATCACACAGGATGGTGTTTCACTGTCATATTCCATCACACTGGACGGTGTTTCACTGTCATATTCCATCACACTGGACGGTGTTTCACTGTCACATTCCATCACACAGGACGGTGTTTCACTGTCACCTTCCATCACACAGGACGGTGTTTCACTGTCACATTCCATCACACAGGACGGTGTTTCACTGTCACATTCCATCACACAGGACGGTGTTTCACTGTCATATTCCATCACACAGGACGGTGTTTCACTGTCACATTCCATCACACAGGACGGTGTTTCACTGTCATATTCCATCACACTGGATGGTGTTTCACTGTCATATTCCATCACACTGGATGGTGTTTCACTGTCATATTCCATCACACAGGACGGTGTTTCACTGTCACATTCCATCACACAGGACGGTGTTTCACTGTCATATTCCATCACACAGGACGGTGTTTCACTGTCATATTCCATCACACAGGATGGTGTTTCACTGTCATATTCCATCACACAGGATGGTGTTTCACTGTCACATTCCATCACACTGGATGGTGTTTCACTGTCATATTCCATCACACAGGATGGTGTTTCACTGTCACATTCCATCACACAGGATGGTGTTTCACTGTCATATTCCATCACACAGGACGGTGTTTCACTGTCATATTCCATCACACAGGATGGTGTTTCACTGTCATATTCCATCACACAGGATGGTGTTTCACTGTCACATTCCATCACACTGGATGGTGTTTCACTGTCATATTCCATCACACAGGATGGTGTTTCACTGTCATATTCCATCACACAGGATAGTGTTTCACTGTCATATTCCATCACACAGGATAGTGTTTCACTGTCATATTCCATCACACAGGATAGTGTTTCACTGTCACATTCCATCACACAGGATAGTGTTTCACTGTCACATTCCATCACACAGGATGGTGTTTCACTGTCACATTCCATCACACAGGATGGTGTTTCACTGTCACATTCCATCACACAGGATGGTGTTTCACTGTCACATTCCATCACACAGGATGGTGTTTCACTGTCACATTCCATCACACAGGATGGTGTTTCACTGTCACATTCCATCACACTGGATGGTGTTTCACTGTCATATTCCATCACACAGGATGATGTTTCACTGTCATATTCCATCACACAGGATGGTGTTTCACTGTCATATTCCATCACACAGGATGGTGTTTCACCGTCACATTCCATCACACAGGATAGTGTTTCACTGTCACATTCCATCACACAGGATGGTGTTTCACTGTCACATTCCATCACACAGGATAGTGTTTCACTGTCACATTCCATCACACAGGATGGTGTTTCACCGTCACATTCCATCACACAGGATAGTGTTTCACTGTCACATTCCATCACACAGGATGGTGTTTCACTGTCACATTCCATCACACAGGATGGTGTTTCACTGTCACATTCCATCACACAGGATGGTGTTTCACTGTCATATTCCATCACACAGGATAGTGTTGCACTGTCACATTCCATCACACAGGATAGTGTTGCACTGTCACATTCCATCACACAGGATGGTGTTTCACTGTCATATTCCATCACACAGGATGGTGTTTCACTGTCACATTCCATCACACAGGATGGTGTTTCACTGTCACATTCCATCACACAGGATGGTGTTTCACTGTCACATTCCATCACACAGGATGGTGTTTCACTGTCATATTCCATCACACAGGACGGTGTTTCACTGTCATATTCCATCACACAAAATGGTGTTTCACTGTCATATTCCATCACACAGGATAGTGTTTCACTGTCACATTCCATCACACAGGATAGTGTTTCACTGTCACATTCCATCACACAGGATGGTGTTTCACTGTCACATTCCATCACACAGGATGGTGTTGCACTGTCACATTCCATCACATAGGATAGTGTTGCACTGTCACATTCCATCACACAGGATGGTGTTTCACCATCACATTCCATCACACAGGATGGTGTTTCACTGTCATATTCCATCACACAGGATGGTGTTTCACTGTCACATTCCATCACACATGATGGTGTTTCACTGTCACATTCCATCACACAGGATGGTGTTTCACTGTCACATTCCATCACACAGGATGGTGTTTCACTGTCATATTCCATCACACAGGACGGTGTTTCACTGTCATATTCCATCACACAAAATGGTGTTTCACTGTCATATTCCATCACACAGGATAGTGTTTCACTGTCACATTCCATCACACAGGATAGTGTTTCACTGTCACATTCCATCACACAGGATGGTGTTTCACTGTCACATTCCATCACACAGGATGGTGTTGCACTGTCACATTCCATCACATAGGATAGTGTTGCACTGTCACATTCCATCACACAGGATGGTGTTTCACCATCACATTCCATCACCTATGTGATGGAACTTGTGATGGTGTCACCCTGTCATATTCCCGTACTCAGGGTAATACAGTCCATCAGTTTGGTGAATATTTCAAGGCACGAGATGAATATTGTCGAGTACTCGACTAGGGAATCAACCTTCCTTAATACTCTCTTGATGCTGCTAATGAAGATTTAAATCCAGTAATTAATACCATCCCTTTTCGCAAGTGAACCCGATTTCCGTCCATTCTCAAGGGGCATTACGGACCCTATATAATGGTAACAATCCAGAATGGGTTCAGTGGGTTTGAAAGTGGAATAATTTTTTTTTTCGATACAGTAGGCCTAGAAATGTTTATAATCTGAAGAGGCTATTGGTGAAAATGAGAAATTTTAGTGTGTGTGTGTGTGTGTGTGTGTGTGTGTGTGTGTGTGTGTGTGTGTGTGTGTGTGTGTGTGTGTGTGTGTGTGTGTGTACTCATCTAATTATGGTTTCATGGGTCGATAATCAGCTCCTGGCACCGCCTCTTCGCTGGTCATTACTAGGTCCATTCTCTCCCTGCTCCATGAGTTTTATCATACCTCTTCTTAAAACTATGTATGGTTCCTGCCTCCACTACATCACTTCCCAGACTGTTCCACTTCCTGACTACTCTGTGGCTGAAGAAATACTTCCTAACATCCCTGCGACTCATCTGAGTCTTCAACTTCCAACTGTGACACCTTGTTTCTGTGTCACATCTCTGGAACATCTTGTCTCTGTCCACCTTGTCCATTCCTCGTAGTATTTTATATGTTGTTATCATATCCCCTCTATCTCTCCTGTCTTCCAGTGTCGTCAGGTTGATTTCCCTTAACCTCTCCTCGTAGGACATACCTCTTAGCTCTGGGACTAGTCTAGTTGCAAACTTTTGCACTGTCTCTAATTTTCTGACGTGCTTGACCAGGTTAGATAAGATTTCGTTTGGATTTTTAACTCCGGAGGGTTAGCCACCCAGGATAACCCAAGAGAGTCAGTGCGTCATCGAGGACTGTCTAACTTATTTCCATTGGGGTCCGTAATCTTGTCCCCCAGGATGCGACTCACACCAGTCGACTAACACCCAGGTACCTATTTGCTGCTAGGTGAACAGGACAACAGGTGTAAGGAAACGTGTCGAAATGTTTCCACCCGCCGGGAATCGAACCCGGGCACTTCGTGTGTGAAGCGGGAGCTTTAGCCACCAGCCCACCGGGGTTCCAAACTGGTGCCGCATACTCCAGTATGGGCCTGACGTACACGGTGTACAGAGTCTTGAACGATTCCTTACTAAGGCATCGGAACGCTGCTCTCAGGTTTGCCAGGCGCCCATATGCTGCAGCAGTTATCTGGTTGTGTGCCTCAGGATGTGCGTGCGTACTATCACCTATTTGTGGTTTCAGGGGTTGATTCATAGCTCCTGGTCCAGCCTCTTCGCTGGTCACTACCGGTTTCACTCTCCCCTGGCTGTGTGTGTGTGAGAGAGAGCGACAGAGAGAGAGAGAGAGAGAGAGAGAGAGAGAGAGAGAGAGAGAGAGAGAGACAGAGAGAGAGAGAGAGAGCGACAGAGAGAGGGAGAGAGAGAGAGAGAGAGAGAGAGAGAGAGAGAGACAGAGAGAGAGACAGAGAGAGAGAGAGAGAGAGAGAGAGCCAGTCTTCCCTAACTTAAGTGCCTCTTTCACTTGCTCTAACTAAAGCATGCACTAGCGCGTTCAGAAGCGCACAAGCACACGCCCGCCTCAGAACGCATGCGGATGAGCACACTTACGCACAAACGCATATAACTAAGTTCGCGGACGCAAGACTCCGCACACACGCACGAGAACGCAAATCCACGAAGTCGTACGCACACAGGCATATACAATCACGCACTTCGGAATATGTATATATTCTCACTAACGCGCATTACGCACATTGTGTAAATATGAGAGCGTATAATTAAGCACGGATACGTACATTGCACGGCATGCACGAACCCTAATGTTGCAGCTGCTTACGCACACTTACTAGGACGAATACGCTATGTACGTACATGTACTAGCACGAACACACTATGTACGTACACGTACTAGCACGAATACGTCATGTACGCACACGTACTAGCACGAAAACGTTATGTACGCACACATACTAGCACGAACACACTATGTACGTACACGTACTAGCACGAATACGTCATGTACGCACACGTACTAGCACAAATACGCTATGTACGCACACGTACTGGGAGGAATACACTATGTACGCACACGTACTGGCACGAATACGCTATGTACGCACACGTACTAGCACGAATTCGTTATGTACGCACACGTACTGGCATGCATACGAAGGCAAGGTTATGCATATGCAAATACGCACCTGTTGTTAACCATTCACGCACGCACGAACGAGTACGTAGACTTGTACGAACGCATGAATATGTTCAGGAATGTACCAAATTCAAGCATTTAGGCGCATCTACGCATGCACGCACGCAGTAACTCATACATACGCATCGTGAGGAGAGCGCTTAACCTGACGACCTTAGAGGATAGAAGAGCCAGGGGAGATATGATAACGACATACAAAATATAAAGAGGACTTGATAGAGTGGACAGGGTTAGACAGAGGCGGGAAACAGGTACACTCGGGCATATTTAAAAATACACCGATGATTCCCTTTGTCAGAAAGAATTTAACGAGATGAGGTACTGGAAGGCAGATCCATACATAGGCTTAAGAACAGGTATGACAGGGGGCTGTGATGGAGGAAATCCACATACGGCGGCATACAAGAACAAGGGAGACATGATAACGACATATAAAATACTCAGGGACTGATAGAGTAGACAAATTGGCAGAGAGGAGAAAAACGGTAATTCTAGGACACAGCTTGAAGTGAAAGACACAGGGATGTTAGGAAGTATTTCTTCAGCGTTGGGGTGGTTGGTTCAGTGGAGCAGGCTCCATACAAAGTTTTAAGAACAGGTATAATAAGGCCCACGAGGCTAGGTGGGAGTGTATCAGGCAAGCGTTGAGAGGCGGGGCGTGTGTGTGTGTGTGTGTGTGTGTGTGTGTGTGTGTGTGTGAGTGTTAGTGCGTGTGTTAGTGTGTGTGTGTGTTAGTGTTAGTGCGTGTGTTAGTGTGTGTGTTAGTGTGTGTGTGTGTGTGTGTGTGTGTATGTGTGTGTGTGTGTGTGTGTGTGTGTGTGTGTATGTGTGTGTGTGATAGTGTGTGTGTGTTAGTGTGTGTGTGTGTTAGTGTGTGTGTGTTAGTGTGTGTGTGTGTTAGTGTGTGTGTGTGTGTGTGTGTTAGTGTGTGTGTGAGTGTTAGTGTGTGTGTGAGTGTGTGTGTTAGTGTGTGTGTTAGTGTGTGTGTGAGTGTGTTAGTGTGTGTGTGTGTGTGTGTGTGTGTGAGTGTACTCACCTAGTTGTACTCACCTAGTTGAGGTTGCAGGGGTCGAGTCCAAGCTCCTGGCCCCGCCTCTTCACTGGTCGCTACTAGGTCACTCTCCCTGAACCATGAGCTTTATCGTACCTCTGCTTAAAGCTATGTATGGATCCTGCCTCCACTACATCGCTTCCCAAACTATTCCACTTCCTGACTACTCTGTGGCTGAAGAAATACTTCCTAACATCCCTTTGATTCATCTGTGTCTTCAGCTTCCAACTGTGTCCCCGTGTTGCTGTGTCCAGTCTCTGGAACATCCTGTCTTTGTCCATCTTGTCAATTCCTCTCAGTATTTTGTAAGTCGTTATCATGTCCCCCCTATCTCTCCTGTTCTCCAGTGTCGTCAGGTTGATTTCCCTTAACCTCTCCTCATAGGACATGCCTCTTAACTCTGGGACTAGTCTTGTTGCAAACCTTTGCACTTTCTCTAGTTTCTTTACATGCTTCCAAACTGGGTTCCAAACTGGTGCCGCATACTCTAATATGGGCCTAACGTACACGGTGTACAGGGTCCTGAACGATTCCTTATTAAGATGTCGGAATGCTGTTCTGAGGTTTGCCAGGCGCCCATATGCTGCGGCAGTTATTTGGTTGATGTGCGCTTCAGGAGATGTGCCTGGTGTTATACTCACCCCAAGATCTTTTTCCTTGAGTGAGGTTTGTAGTCTCTGACCCCCTAGACTGAACTCCGTCTGCAGTCTTCTTTGCCCTTCCCCAATCTTCATGACTTTGCACTTGGTGGGATTGAACTCCAGGAGCCAATTGCTGGACCATGTCTACAGCCTGTCCAGATCCCTTTGTAGTTCTGCCTGGTCTTCGATCGAATGAATTCTTCTCATCAACTTCACGTCATCTGCAAACAGTGACGCCTCGGAGTCCATTCCTTCCGTCATGTCGTTCACAAATACCAGAAACAGCACTGGTCCTAGGACTGACCCCTGTGGGACCCCGCTGGTCACAGGTGCCCACTCTGACACCTCGCCACGTACCATGACTCGCTGCTGTCTTCCTGACAAGTATTCCCTGATCCATTGTAGTGCCTTCCCTGTTATCCCTGCTTGGTCCTCCAGTTTTTGCACCAATCTCTTGTGTGGTACTGTGTCAAACGCCTTCTTGCAGTCCAAGAAAATGCAATCCACCCACCCCTCTCTCTCTTGTCTTACTGCTGTCACCATGTCATAGAACTTCAGTAGGTTTTTGACACAGGATTTCCCGTCCCTGAAACCATGCTGGCTGCTGTTGATGAGATCATTCCTTTCTAGGTGTTCCACCACTCTTCTCCTGACAATCTTCTCCATGATTTTGCATACTATACATGTCAGTGACACTGGTCTGTAGTTTAATGCATCATGTCTGTCTCCTTTTTTAAAGATTGAGACTACATTTGCTGTCTTCCATGCCTCAGGCAATCTCCCTGTTTCGATAGATGTATTGAATATTGTTGTTATGGGTACACATAGCGCCTCTGCTCCCTCTCTCAGGACCCATAGAGAGATGTTATCCGGCCCCATTGCCTTTGAGATATCTAGCTCACTCAGAAGCCTCTTCACTTCTTCCTCGGTTGTGTGCACTGTGTCCAGCACTTGGTGGTGTGCCCCACCTCTCCGTCTTTCTGGAGCTCCTTCTGTCTCCTCTGTGAACACTTTGAACCTCTTGTTGAGTTCCTCACATACTTCACGGTGATTTCTTGTTGTCTCTCCTCCTTCCTTCCTTAGCCTGATTACCTGGTCCTTGACTGTTGTTTTCCTCCTGATGTGGCTGTATAACAGCTTCGGCTCAGATTTGGCTTTCGCTGCTATGTCGTTTTCATATTGTCTTTGGGCCTCCCTTCTTATCTGTGCATATTCGTTTCTGGCTCTACGACTGCTCTCCTTATTCTCCTGGGTCCTTTGCCTTCTATATTTCTTCCATTCCCTAGCACACTTGGTTTTTGCCTCCCTGCACCTTTGGGTGAACCATGGGCTCATCCTGGCTTTTTCATTATTCCTGTTACCCTTGGGTACAAACCTCTCCTCAGCCTCCTTGCATTTTGTTGCTACATATTCCATCACCTCATTAACTGGCTTCCCTGCCAGTTCTCTGTCCCACTGTGTGTGTACTCACCTAGTTGAGGTTGCGGGGGTCGAGTCCGAGCTCCTGTGTGTGTGTGTGTGTGTGTGTGTGTGTGTGTGTGTGTGTGTACTCACCTAATTGTGGTTGCAGGGGTCGAGACTCAGCTCCTGGCCCCGCCTCTTCACTGATTGCTACTAGGTCCTCTTTCTGCTTCCTGAGCTTTGTCATACGTCGTCTTAGAGCTGTGTATGGTTCCTGCCTCCACTACATCACTTGCTAGGCTGTTCCACTTCCTGACAACTCTGTGACTGAAGAAATACTTCCTAGCATCCCTGTGACTCGTCTGAGTCTTCAACTTCCAACTGTGACCTCTTATTTCTGTATTCCCTCCCTGGAACATCTCCTTTTCTCTCTCTCTCTCTCTCGTCTACCCAACAGGAAACACAGACAGCAATAAGCTCTCACCGCATATGTTACTCCTGACACTTCACACACACTTCATACATCAAATAAATAGATACTTTACGTACACAAGAATGAACATCAGGAGAACATCCATCCAGCATAACACAACTTACACATAGATGCAACAAAGCGACCAGTGTTGTTCAACATTAATAAGTACGGAAGGTTGCACGAGGGATGCAACAACACAAATCATTGTCACTCACAGGGCAAAAAAACGACCTTGACATAATAGGTCTTGAATCAACGAGAGCAGAACAGGATGTGGAAGATGTGAGATGAGCAGAGCAGGATGTGCAGTCTGCTGTGAGATAGGGAGGCTGCTTCGAGATGTGGAGGTTGCTGTGAGATGTGGAGGCTGCTGTAAGATGAGGTTGCTGTGATGTGGAGGCTGCTGTGAGATGAGGAAGATTCTGTGAGATGCGAAGGCTGCTGTGAGATTTGGAGAATGCTGTGAGATTTGGAGGATGCTGTGTGATGTTTATCTGGAGTTCTGGAGAGAGTTCCGGGGGTCAACGCCCCCGCGGCCCGGTCTGTGACCAGGCCTCCTTAGGTCAGTGTCCCAGGATGCGACCCACACCAGTCGACTAACACCCAGGTACCCATTTTACTGATGGGGAACATAGACAACAGGTGGAAAGAAACACGTCCAATGTTTCTACTCTGGCTGGGAATCGAACCCAGGCCCTCACCGTGTGAAGCGAGAGCGTTAACCACCAGGCCACCAGAGCTGTAGATGCTGTGGAATGTAAGGATAAACATACCATCCACTCGCTCCATATAACGACGTTTCGGTCAGTCTGAAGCGTCGTTACAAACAACCTTTCCTTAATACTAGTTTCAGCTAAACTGTTCCAGCCTCGGTATTGTGACATTCATTATTTATCAAAGTGCCTTTGTAAATAAATAACGAGCAGCTCTAAGACCCACATGATTCCAAAAAAAAATTTTGAGAGTACTTTCAACACCTTTACGTTCTCTTCACAAATAATCCGCACATAGAACAGAGGAGCTTACGACTTGGACCATTTACCGTCACACTAAGTCACAAGTTGGTCCGAAACGTCGTGGTAAGCTCCTCTCTTTCTATGTGCGGGTTGTGTATCGTTCCAGTCACGGTATTGTGCCTTTTTTTTTTATTTAAGTCCTCGAGTAACGGCGTTACACAGTACTCAACTAGTCTCCTAAGGTGAATGGCGAACCTCGTAGCTCACAATCACAAGGACCCAGGTTCGATTCCCTGGGGCGGACAAAT
>NC_091388.1:818215-946475 GCF_038502225.1 Cherax quadricarinatus
AAACTGGGCTATCCTAGCCAAAACTGGGCAATCCTAGCCAAAACTGGGTTATCCTAGCCAAAACTGGGCATTCCTAGCCAAAACTGGGCATTCCTAGCCAAAAATGGTCTATCCTAGCCAAAACTGGGCTATCCTAGCCAAAACTGGGCAATCCTAGCCAAAACTGGGCAATCCTAGCCAAAACTGGGCTATCCTAGCCAAAACTGGGCAATCCTAACCAAAACTGGGCAATCCTAGCCAAAACTGGGCAATCCTAGCCAAAACTGGGCTATCCTAGCCAAAACTGGGCAATCCTAGCCAAAACTGGGCAATCCTAGCCAAAACTGGGCAATCCTAGCCAAAACTGGGCAATCCTAGCCAAAACTGGGCAATCCTAGCCAAAACTGGGCAATCCTAGCCAAAACTGGGCAATCCTAGCCAAAACTGGGCAATCCTAGCCAAAACTGGGCTATCCTAGCCAAAACTGGGCAATCCTAGCCAAAACTGGGCTATCCTAGCCAAAACTGGTCTATCCTAGCCAGAATCCGTAACAGCTTGACAAAGCTCCTGGAGAGCGAAACGTTGCCACAATAAAATGTTCCATTAGTTGCAATTGTGTCCTTTTACCTAACATGTGGATCAATTAGCCTATAAATATTTTGCATACAAGTTGTTTGTGTCTCATTGAGGACATCATAGTAGAAGATTACAATGTGTGGTTTATATATTATGGAATATTGGTTACAATGTGTGGTTTATATATTATGGAATATTGGTTACAATGTGTGGTTTATATATTATGGAATATTGGTTACAATGTGTGGTTTATATATTATGGAATATTGGTTACAATGTGTGGTTTATATATTATGGAATATTGGTTACAATGTGTGGTTTAAATATTATGGAATATTGGTTACAATGTGTGGTTTATATATTATGGAATATTGGTTACAATGTGTGGTTTATATATTATGGAATATTGGTTACAATGTGTGGTTTATATATTATGGAATATTGGTTACAATGTGTGGTTTAAATATTATGAAATACTAATTACAAAGAGGGCCACTATCATGCCTATTTTTTTTTTCTTATTCGCCGGTACTCTCCCGGTCAGGGTCTTTTCCAAGTAGTGGTGACCCGGCCTTGACTCCCTATCTGGGGAGTATCTCGAGACTTAAAGTCTCCCATGGGAGGAGGTACAAGTACACCCTCTTCTTTAGGATCAAGTGTCCCCAGGCCTAGCCACATTCCCCGCCCTCACGGGGCTCGTAGAGAGAAGCTAGGCCTCTGGTCTGCCATCTGCCCCACCCCAAAGGGGCTCGCGGGGATGGCAGTCTTATGAGCTGCAGATGGTAGCAAGCTCAGGCTCTTTTATCATGCCTAGCATGACTAGGCATTTTAGGCAGACTAATAATAATTCTAACTCAATATTGATACACTTATGGATGATATTAATGTTTAGGTAGCTGTATTTTACAGTTTGTAAATTTAGGAATGAATATGGTTATCTCAGGTAAACTTATGACTAGTTTAAGATTTGTTAGGCAGTATCTTTATTCAAAATTTTATATATACAGTCATTTGGGTGAGGGTGAGTAAATTTGGGTGAGGGTGAGTAAATTTGGGTGAGGGCGAGTAAATTTGGGTGAGGGTGAGTAAATTTGGGTGAGGGTGAGTAAATTTGGGTGAGGGTGAGTAAATTTGGGGAAATCACATATATCGAGAAGTCTAGTTTGTTTTTTGTGTGCATGATACAAGGGTTAATATTGGAATTTATGGTTTTGTAAATGTAGATTGCACAGTAGTGTGGTTGTTCTGTACAGAGAGTAAATTTAGATCTTTGAAGAGTTTTTTGCCTAGTATTGGATTGCGTGATAATTCTTACTGCAGATTTTTGTTGGGTTATTATTGGCTTTAGGTGTGTTGCTGCTGTTGATCCCCAGGCATAAATAGCACATGTGAGGTGTCGTCGGGGTTCTTAAAAGGAGATTTGAGGGTTGAAGGTAGACACACTAGTTGGATGGTAACGATATATATTGTCAGACTGTGATGGGAGATGAAGCCCAGCCTGCCGTGTCAGTGCCTGGATGTCTATCTGCCGACTGAGAGGGAGGCAGAGGTACGAACGTACACATGCGCATCCCGTGACGTCACACAAACAGTCACTCGGCCTAAAAGGGATCTTCTATATAAAGCACATGGATGGTACTATGATACGCTATACAACACATATAAGGGGGATCAGCAACTATGCTGACAGAGGTAGGGATAGATGAGTGAATGGTATAGTGTGAGGAGAGCTGATTGTGGTACGTAGCAGCATATTTTGTAGAGAATCCCAAGCGTTTTGGATACTTTTTTTGTTACGTGTTGGATATGGGTGCTGAATTTCAGGATGATGTCGAGGTGTAGGCCCAGGAATTTGCCCTCATTATGTCTGGCAATAAGTGTGTTATCGATCTTAATGTCAAGTTGCGCAACACCTGCTCTGTTACCAAACATAATATAGTAGGTTTTGTCAGTGTTAAGTAAAAGTTATTGGCCGTCATCCAATTAAATATTTTGAGTAGCTCCTCATTAACAATAGTGTTGAGTGTGGCAAGATTTGGGTGGGAGATGACTTAAGTTGTTGTGATAAGTTGGGAGGATCATTGATATATAAGAGGAAGAGCAGAGGACCAAAGACACTTCCCTGTGGCACTCCAGTATCGAGTGGTCGTGTTGAAGAAGTCTTTAATGGTGACGTACTGATTCCTATTAGTAAGATAGCATTTGAAATGTGCAAGTGCATGACCTCTTATTCCATAATGGTCAAGTTTGTGGGGTAGGATGCCGTGATCTACTGCGTCGAAAGCTTTCCTTAAGTCAATAAAAAGTCCTAATGGATATTCCCTATTTTCCAGTGTTGTGTAAAGCAGATCTAGCATCTTTACAATTGCATCGTTTGTGTTTTTATTTTTTCTGAAGTCAAATTGGCAGGGGTTGAGTATGCTCTGTGTTGTTATAAATAAATATAGTCTCTTGTGCGCAAGTTTCTCGAAGATTTTGGATAGTAACAGTAAAGTTTGATATTGGCGTCTAGTTGTTAACATCTGTGGGGTCACCACCTTCGTGTATTGGTGTAACACTTGCTGTCTTAAGTAGTGCTGGGAAATTACTAATATCTAATGATTTCTAATGATTTCTAATGATTTCTAATGATTTGAGCTTTGCAACATAACTGTCCTCAAAGATTTAAGTTTTACCGTGAACTAAGTAAAGAAGTTCACCTTACTGAGCAAAGAAAATGCAATAGTAATTATGTATAAGGTAGATTACAGGGGCAAAATGAACATGATATTACAAGAAAGGGGGACATACCTGCTTCTTAATGACCCTCGTGTGTCAGTATTTATTCTTGTAGGGTCGCTGGTGTGGTCCCGGCCCAGGTCTTTTCAAGACTGTGACCCAGGACGGGTCTGAGACTCTCAGGAAAGGAATGGAATGGTCTCAACCCATGGTGAGAAGCCTGAGATTCACAGCAAGGAATGGGGTGGTCCAAACCCATGGTGAGTGAAGCCTGAGATTCACAGCAAGGAATGGGGTGGTCTAAACCCATGGTGAGTGAAGCTTGAGATTCACAGCAAGAAATGGGGTGGTCTAAACCCATGGTGAGTGAAGCCTGAGATTCACAGCAAGAAATGGGGTGGTCTAAACCCATGGTGAGTGAAGCCTGAGACTCACAGCAAGAAATGGGGTGGTCTAAACCCATGGTGAGTGAAGCCTGAGATTCACAGCAAGAAATGGGGTGGTCTTAACCCATGATGAGTGAAGCCTGAGATTCACAGCAAGAAATGGGGTGGTCTAAACCCATGGTGAGTGAAGCCTGAGATTCACAGCAAGAAATGGGGTGGTCTAAACCCATGGTGAGAAGCCTGAGATTCACAGCAAGGAATGGGGTGGTCTAAACCCATGGTGAGTGAAGCCTGAGATTCACAGCAAGAAATGGGGTGGTCTAAACCCATGGTGAGTGAAGCCTGAGATTCACAGCAAGAAATGGGGTGGTCTAAACCCATGGTGAGTGAAGCCTGAGACTCACAGCAAGGAATGGGGTGGTCTAAACCCATGGTGAGTGAAGCCTGAGATTCACAGCAAGAAATGGGGTGGTCTAAACCCATGGTGAGTGAAGCCTGAGATTCACAGCAAGAAATGGGGTGGTCTAAACCCATGGTGAGTGAAGCCTGAGATTCACAGCAAGAAATGGGGTGGTCTAAACCCATGGTGAGTGAAGCCTGAGATTCACAGCAAGAAATGGGGTGGTCTAAACCCATGGTGAGGGAAGCCTGAGACTCACAGCAAGGAATGGGGTGGTCTAAACCCATGGTGAGTGAAGCCTGAGATTCACAGCAAGAAATGGGGTGGTCTAAACCCATGGTGAGTGAAGCCTGAGACTCACAGCAAGAAATGGGGTGGTCTAAACCCATGGTGAGTGAAGCCTGAGACTCACAGCAAGAAATGGGGTGGTCTAAACCCATGGTGAGTGAAGCCTGAGACTCACAGCAAGAAATGGGGTGGTCTAAACCCATGGTGAGTGAAGCCTGAGATTCACAGCAAGAAATGGGGTGGTCTAAACCCATGGTGAGTGAAGCCTGAGATTCACAGCAAGAAATGAGGTGGTCTAAACCCATGGTGAGTGAAGCCTGAGATTCACAGCAAGAAATGGGGTGGTCTAAACCCATGGTGAGTGAAGCCTGAGATTCACAGCAAGAAATGGGGTGGTCTAAACCCATGGTGAGTGAAGCCTGAGACTCACAGCAAGGAATGGGGTGGTCTAAACCCATGGTGAGTGAAGCCTGAGATTCACAGCAAGAAATGGGGTGGTCTAAACCCATGGTGAGTGAAGCCTGAGATTCACAGCAAGAAATGGGGTGGTCTAAACCCATGGTGAGTGAAGCCTGAGATTCACAGCAAGAAATGGGGTGGTCTAAACCCATGGTGAGTGAAGCCTGAGATTCACAGCAAGAAATGGGGTGGTCTAAACCCATGGTGAGTGAAGCCTGAGACTCACAGCAAGGAATGGGGTGGTCTAAACCCATGGTGAGTGAAGCCTGAGATTCACAGCAAGAAATGGGGTGGTCTAAACCCATGGTGAGTGAAGCCTGAGATTCACAGCAAGAAATGGGGTGGTCTAAACCCATGGTGAGTGAAGCCTGAGATTCACAGCAAGAAATGGGGTGGTCTAAACCCATGGTGAGTGAAGCCTGAGATTCACAGCAAGAAATGGGGTGGTCTAAACCCATGGTGAGTGAAGCCTGAGACTCACAGCAAGGAATGGGGTGGTCTAAACCCATGGTGAGTGAAGCCTGAGATTCACAGCAAGAAATGGGGTGGTCTAAACCCATTGTGAGTGAAGCCTGAGATTCACAGCAAGAAATGGGGTGGTCTAAACCCATGGTGAGTGAAGCCTGAGACTCACAGCAAGGAATGGGGTGGTCTAAACCCATGGTGAGTGAAGCCTGAGACTCACAGCAAGGAATGGGGTGGTCTAAACCCATGGTGAGTGAAGCCTGAGACTCACAGCAAGGAATGGGGTGGTCTAAACCCATGGTGAGTGAAGCCTGAGACTCACAGCAAGAAATGGGGTGGTCTAAACCCATGGTGAGTGAAGCCTGAGATTCACAGCAAGAAATGGGGTGGTCTAAACCCATGGTGAGTGAAGCCTGAGACTCACAGCAAGAAATGAGGTGGTCTAAACCCATGGTGAGTGAAGCCTGAGACTCACAGCAAGAAATGAGGTGGTCTAAACCCATGGTGAGTGAAGCCTGAGACTCACAGCAAGAAATGAGGTGGTCTAAACCCATGGTGAGTGAAGCCTGAGACTCACAGCAAGAAATGAGGTGGTCTAAACCCATGGTGAGTGAAGCCTGAGACTCACAGCAAGAAATGAGGTGGTCTAAACCCATGGTGAGTGAAGCCTGAGACTCACAGCAAGAAATGAGGTGGTCTAAACCCATGGTGAGTGAAGCCTGAGACTCACAGCAAGAAATGAGGTGGTCTAAACCCATGGTGAGTGAAGCCTGAGACTCACAGCAAGAAATGAGGTGGTCTAAACCCATGGTGAGTGAAGCCTGAGACTCACAGCAAGAAATGAGGTGGTCTAAACCCATGGTGAGTGAAGCCTGAGACTCACAGCAAGAAATGAGGTGGTCTAAACCCATGGTGAGTGAAGCCTGAGACTCACAGCAAGAAATGAGGTGGTCTAAACCCATGGTGAGTGAAGCTTAAGACTCACACTTCAATTTTTATTCCTCTGATAATTTCGTGAGTAATAAGATAATTTTCTTGATAATTTCTATAATTGTAAATTGGATTATAATTTTCAAGGTTATACGAATACTGATATACGGAAATTATATTTTTAACATATGAGTGGTCTCCCACCCAGGCTGTGTGACCCGAAAAAGAAGAAACACAAGGTTCTATTTCTTTTATACACTTAGAGATTTATTAAGGTGGTGTTACTAACACTTTTCTAAGATTATTTAATAATTTATACATGTGTTACTAACACCTTGCTCCCGGTATTTAGTAATATATACAGGTGGTGTTACAGGTGGTGTTACAGGTGGTGTTACAGGTGGTGCTACAGGTGGTGTTATAGGTGGTGTTACAGGTGGTGTTATAGGTGGTGTTGCAGGTGTTACAGGTGGTGCTACAGGTGGTGTTACAGGTGGTGTTATAGGTGGTGTTACAGGTGGTGTTACAGGTGGTGTTACAGGTGGTGTTACAGGTGGTATTATAGGTGGTGTTACAGGTGGTGCTACAGGTGGTGTTACAGGTGGTGTTACAGGTGGTGTTACAGGTGGTGTTACAGGTTGTTACAGGTGGTGTTACAGGTGTTACAGGTGGTGTTACAGGTGTTGCAGGTGGTGTTGCAGGTGGTGTTACAGGTGGTGTTACAGGTGGTGTTACAGGTGGTGTTACAGGTGTTACAGATGGTGCTACAGGTGGTGTTACAGGTGGTGTTACAGGTGTTACAGGTGGTGTTACAGGTGGTGTTACAGGTGTTACAGGTGGTGTTACAGGTGGTGTTACAGGTGTTACAGGTGGTGTTACAGGTGGTGTTACAGGTGTTACAGGTGGTGTTACAGGTGGTGTTACAGGTGGTGTTACAGGTGGTGTTACAGGTGGTGTTACAGGTGGTGCTAGCTGCTTCTTTTAAATAGGCTGAAACACCTTTTATCGAAGAAGACAAGAATTTATAGGCCTATGAGAAGATTTTTGGCCACCTCGTGAACCAATATATTCACATTAAAACTAAGAAAAAGGACAAAATTAATGACTGTACGAAATTATAAAGATTCAGAAACTAATACGAAAGGTTTTCCCAAAGGTTAGATTATTATTATTATTATTATTATTATTATTATTATTATTATTATTATTATTATAATCAAGGGGGAACGCTAAACCCGGAAGATTATACAGCGCCTGGGGGGGGGGATGTGGAAGGCATTCAGGCTTAATTCGGGGAACTGGAGCACAGATCCAATTCCCTAAATCAAGAGCCCCTCACCAACATCAAGGAACCTTCCTTGAGGGGAAGGGAACTGGAGCATAGATCCAATTCCCTAAATCAAGAGCCCCTCACCAACATCAAGGAACCTTCCTTGAGGGGAAGGGAACTGGAGCACAGATCCAATTCCCTAAATCAAGAGCCCCTCACCAACATCAAGGAACCTTCCTTGAGGGGAAGGGAACTGGAGCATAGATCCAATTCCCTAAATCAAGAGCCCCTCACCAACATCAAGGAACCTTCCTTGAGGGGAAGGGAACTGGAGCACAGATCCAATTCCCTAAATCAAGAGCCCCTCACCAACATCAAGGAACCTTCCTTGAGGGGAAGGGAACTGGAGCATAGATCCAATTCCCTAAATCAAGAGCCCCTCACCAACATCAAGGAACCTTCCTTGAGGGGAAGGGAACTGGAGCACAGATCCAATTCCCTAAATCAAGAGCCCCTCACCAACATCAAGGAACCTTCCTTGAGGGGAAGGGAACTGGAGCATAGATCCAATTCCCTAAATCAAGAGCCCCTCACCAACATCAAGGAACCTTCCTTGAGGGGAAGGGAACTGGAGCATAGATCCAATTCCCTAAATCAAGAGCCCCTCACCAACATCAAGGAACCTTCCTTGAGGGGAAGGAAACTGGAGCATAGATCCAATTCCCTAAATCAAGAGCCCCTCACCAACATCAAGGAACCTTCCTTGAGGGGAAGGGAACTGGAGCATAGATCCAATTTCCTAAATCAAGAGCCCCTCACCAACATCAAGGAACCTTCCTTGAGGGGAAGGGAACTGGAGCACAGATCCAATTCCCTAAATCAAGAGCCCCTCACCAACATCAAGGAACCTTCCTTGAGGGGAAGGGAACTGGAGCACAGATCCAATTCCCTAAATCAAGAGCCCCTCACCAACATCAAGGAACCTTCCTTGAGGGGAAGGGAACTGGAGCATAGATCCAATTCCCTAAATCAAGAGCCCCTCACCAACATCAAGGAACCTTCCTTGAGGGGCCCAAAGGTTAGAGGAAAGTTAGATCCTCTTAAAAATTTCTGAGAATCCTACAAGGAAATGTACTAGTTTTTTAACACTTATTTTCTCGAGGTTTTCACACATGAAGACACTAACAATATCCAAGTAATTAAATTTTATAATGGGCCTAAAGAAAAAAAATATTTAATATGACAGTCACTAGGCATATGGTGGGCCAAATAAGTTGACTGTTTAAAGCAAAATTAATCCCTGGGCCCTGGTGAACTTTAAAGTTTTTTTAAAGAGTGCAAGATGGAACTTTATGAAACATTATCTAATATCTGTTATAAATCTTATCATATAAGTGTAGTGTGAGATGTGGAAGATGGTTATTGGTATTTCTATTTTTAAAGTAGGGGATAAGGCATTACCATCGAATTACCGTCCAACAAGCCTCATCTCAACTGAAGATAAATTATTAGAGTCAGTTATTGCTGATATTACAAAAACAATCTTGATAAACATAATTTGATGCACGACACACAACATGGATGATGGAGGGTGTTCAGTTCCTCAGCCTAGATGGAGGGTGTTCAGTTCCTCAGCCTAGATGGAGGGTGTTCAGTTCCTCAGCCTAGATGGAGGGTGTTCAGTTCCTCAGCCTAGATGGAGGGTGTTCAGTTCCTCAGCCTAGATGGAGGGTGTTCAGTTCCTCAGCCTAGATGGAGGGTGTTCAGTTCCTCAGCCTAGATGGAGGGTGTTCAGTTCCTAAGCCTTGATGGAGGGTGTTCAGTTCCTCAGCCTAGATGGAGGGTGTTCAGTTCCTCAGCCTAGATGGAGGGTGTTCAGTTCCTCAGCCTAGATGGAGGGTGTTCAGTTCCTCAGCCTTGATGGAGGGTGTTCAGTTCCTCAGCCTAGATGGAGGGTGTTCAGTTCCTCAGCCTAGATGGAGGGTGTTCAGTTCCTCAGCCTAGATGGAGGGTGTTCAGTTCCTCAGCCTAGATGGAGGGTGTTCAGTTCCTCAGCCTAGATGGAGGGTGTTCAGTTCCTCAGCCTAGATGGAGGGTGTTCAGTTCCTCAGCCTAGATGGAGGGTGTTCAGTTCCTCAGCCTAGATGGAGGGTGTTCAGTTCCTAAGCCTTGATGGAGGGTGTTCAGTTCCTCAGCCTAGATGGAGGGTGTTCAGTTCCTCAGCCTAGATGGAGGGTGTTCAGTTCCTCAGCCTAGATGGAGGGTGTTCAGTTCCTCAGCCTTGATGGAGGGTGTTCAGTTCCTCAGCCTAGATGGAGGGTGTTCAGTTCCTCAGCCTAGATGGAGGGTGTTCAGTTCCTCAGCCTAGATGGAGGGTGTTCAGTTCCTCAGCCTTGATGGAGGGTGTTCAGTTCCTCAGCCTAGATGGAGGGTGTTCAGTTCCTCAGCCTAGATGGAGGGTGTTCAGTTCCTCAGCCTAGATGGAGGGTGTTCAGTTCCTCAGCCTAGATGGAGGGTGTTCAGTTCCTCAGCCTAGATGAAGGGTGTTCAGTTCCTCAGCCTAGATGGAAGGTGTTCAGTTCCTCAGCCTAGATGGAGCGTGGTCAGTTCCTCAGCCTAGATGGAGCGTGGTCAGTTCCTCAGCCTAGATGGAGCGTGGTCAGTTCCTCAGCCTAGATGGAGGATGTTCAGTTCCTCAGCCTAGATGGAGGGTGTTCAGTTCCTCAGCCTAGATGGAGGGTGTTCAGTTCCTCAGCCTAGATGGAGGGTGTTCAGTTCCTCAGCCTAGATGGAGGGTGTTCAGTTCCTCAGCCTAGATGGAGGGTGTTCAGTACCTCAGCCTAGATGGAGGGTGTTCAGTTCCTCAGCCTAGATGGAGGGTGTTCAGTTCCTCAGCCTAGATGGAGGGTGTTCAGTTCCTCAGCCTAGATGGAGGGTGTTCAGTTCCTCAGCCTAGATGGAGGGTGTTCAGTTCCTCAGCCTAGATGGAGGGTGTTCAGTTCCTCAGCCTAGATGGAGGGTGTTCAGTTCCTCAGCCTAGATGGAGGGTGTTCAGTTCCTCAGCCTAGATGGAGGGTGTTCAGTTCCTCAGCCTAGATGGAGGGTGGTCAGTTCCTCAGCCTAGATGGAGCGTGGTCAGTTCCTCAGCCTAGATGGAGGGTGTTCAGTTCCTCAGCCTAGATGGAGGGTGTTCAGTTCCTCAGCCTAGATGGAGGGTGTTCAGTTCCTCAGCCTAGATGGAGGAGGGTGTTCAGTTCCTCAGCCTAGATGGAGGGTGTTCAGTTCCTCAGCCTAGATGGAGGGTGTTCAGTTCCTCAGCCTAGATAGAGGGTGTTCAGTTCCTCAGCCTAGATGGAGGGTGTTCAGTTCCTCAGCCTAGATGGAGGGTGTTCAGTTCCTCAGCCTAGATGGAGGGTGTTCAGTTCCTCAGCCTAGATGGAGGGTGTTCAGTTCCTCAGCCTAGATGGAGGGTGGTCAGTTCCTCAGCCTAGATGGAGGGTGGTCAGTTCCTCAGCCTAGATGGAGGGTGGTCAGTTCCTCAGCCTAGATGGAGGGTGTTCAGTTCCTCAGCCTAGATGGAGGGTGTTCAGTTCCTCAGCCTAGATGGAGGGTGTTCAGTTCCTCAGCCTAGATGGAGGGTGTTCAGTTCCTCAGCCTAGATGGAGGGTGTTCAGTTCCTCAGCCTAGATGGAGGGTGTTCAGTTCCTCAGCCTAGATGGAGGGTGTTCAGTTCCTCAGCCTAGATGGAGGGTGTTCAGTTCCTCAGCCTAGATGGAGGGTGTTCAGTTCCTCAGTTCCTCAGCCTAGATGGAGGGTGTTCAGTTCCTCAGCCTAGATGGAGGGTGTTCAGTTCAGCCTAGATGGAGGGTGTTCAGTTCCTCAGCCTAGATGGAGGGTGTTCAGTTCCTCAGCCTAGATGGAGGGTGTTCAGTTCCTCAGCCTAGATGGAGGGTGTTCAGTTCCTCAGCCTAGATGGAGGGTGTTCAGTTCCTCAGCCTAGATGGAGGGTGTTCAGTTCCTCAGCCTAGATGGAGGGTGTTCAGTTCCTCAGCCTAGATGGAGGGTGTTCAGTTCCTCAGCCTCGATGGAGGGTGTTCAGTTCCTCAGTTCCTAGATGGAGGGTGTTCAGTTCCTCAGCCTAGATGGAGGGTGTTCAGTTCCTCAGCCTAGATGGAGGGTGTTCAGTTCCTCAGCCTAGATGGAGGGTGTTCAGTTCCTCAGCCTAGATGGAGGGTGTTCAGTTCCTCAGCCTAGATGGAGGGTGTTCAGTTCCTCAGCCTAGATGGAGGGTGTTCAGTTCCTCAGCCTAGATGGAGGGTGTTCAGTTCCTCAGCCTAGATGGAGGGTGTTCAGTTCCTCAGCCTAGATGGAGGGTGTTCAGTTCCTCAGCCTAGATGGAGGGTGTTCAGTTCCTCAGCCTAGATGGAGGGTGTTCAGTTCCTCAGCCTAGATGGAGGGTGTTCAGTTCCTCAGCCTAGATGGAGGGTGTTCAGTTCCTCAGCCTAGATGGAGGGTGTTCAGTTCCTCAGCCTAGATGGAGGGTGTTCAGTTCCTCAGCCTAGATGGAGGGTGTTCAGTGTTCAGTTCCTCACCCCAGATGGAGGGTGTTCAGTTCCTCAGCCTAGATGGAGGGTGTTCAGTTCCTCAGCCTAGATGGAGGGTGTTCAGTTCCTCAGCCTAGATGGAGGGTGTTCAGTTCCTCAGCCTAGATGGAGGGTGTTCAGTTCCTCAGCCTAGATGGAGGGTGTTCAGTTCCTCAGCCTAGATGGAGGGTGTTCAGGTCCTCAGCCTAGATGGAGGGTGTTCAGTTCCTCAGCCTAGATGGAGGGTGTTCAGTTCCTCAGCCTAGATGGAGGGTGTTCAGTTCCTCAGCCTAGATGGAGGGTGTTCAGTTCCTCAGCCTAGATGGAGGGTGTTCAGTTCCTCAGCCTAGATGGAGGGTGTTCAGTTCCTCAGCCTAGATGGAGGGTGTTCAGTTCCTCAGCCTAGATGGAGGGTGTTCAGTTCCTCAGCCTAGATGGAGGGTGTTCAGTTCCTCAGCCTAGATCAGTTCCTCAGCCTAGATGGAGGGTGTTCAGTTCCTCAGCCTAGATGGAGGGTGTTCAGTTCCTCAGCCTAGATGGAGGGTGTTCAGTTCCTCAGCCTAGATGGAGGGTGTTCAGTTCCTCAGCCTAGATGGAGGGTGTTCAGTTCCTCAGCCTAGATGGAGGGTGTTCAGTTCCTCAGCCTAGATGGAGGGTGTTCAGTTCCTCAGCCTAGATGGAGGGTGTTCAGTTCCTCAGCCTAGATGGAGGGTGTTCAGTTCCTCAGCCTAGATGGAGGGTGTTCAGTTCCTCAGCCTAGATGGAGGGTGTTCAGTTCCTCAGCCTAGATGGAGGGTGTTCAGTTCCTCAGCCTAGATGGAGGGTGTTCAGTTCCTCAGCCTAGATGGAGGGTGTTCAGTTCCTCAGCCTAGATGGAGGGTGTTCAGTTCCTCAGCCTAGATGGAGGGTGTTCAGTTCCTCAGCCTAGATGGAGGGTGTTCAGTTCCTCAGCCTAGATGGAGGGTGTTCAGTTCCTCAGCCTAGATGGAGGGTGTTCAGTTCCTCAGCCTAGATGGAGGGTGTTCAGTTCCTCAGCCTAGATGGAGGGTGTTCAGTTCCTCAGCCTAGATGGAGGGTGTTCAGTTCCTCAGCCTAGATGGAGGGTGTTCAGTTCTTCAGCCTAGATGGAGGGTGTTCAGTTCCTCAGCCTAGATGGAGGGTGTTCAGTTCCTCAGCCTAGATGGAGGGTGTTCAGTTCCTCAGCCTAGATGGAGGGTGTTCAGTTCCTCAGCCTAGATGGAGGGTGTTCAGTTCCTCAGCCTAGATGGAGGGTGTTCAGTTCCTCAGCCTAGATGGAGGGTGTTCAGTTCCTCAGCCTAGATGGAGGGTGTTCAGTTCCTCAGCCTAGATGGAGGGTGTTCAGTTCCTCAGCCTAGATGGAGGGTGTTCAGTTCCTCAGCCTAGATGGAGGGTGTTCAGTTCCTCAGCCTAGATGGAGGGTGTTCAGTTCCTCAGCCTAGATGGAGCGTGGTCAGTTCCTCAGCCTAGATGGAGTTCCTCAGCCTAGTGTTCAGTTCCTCAGCCTAGATGGAGGGTGTTCAGTTCCTCAGCCTAGATGGAGGGTGTTCAGTTCCTCAGCCTAGATGGAGGGTGTTCAGTTCCTCAGCCTAGATGGAGGGTGTTCAGTTCCTCAGCCTAGATGGAGGGTGTTCAGTTCCTCAGCCTAGATGGAGGGTGTTCAGTTCCTCAGCCTAGATGGAGGGTGTTCAGTTCCTCAGCCTAGATGGAGGGTGTTCAGTTCCTCAGCCTAGATGGAGGGTGTTCAGTTCCCTCAGCCTAGATGGAGGGTGTTCAGTTCCTCAGCCTAGATGGAGGGTGTTCAGTTCCTCAGCCTAGATGGAGGGTGTTCAGTTCCTCAGCCTAGATGGAGGGTGTTCAGTTCCTCAGCCTAGATGGAGGGTGTTCAGTTCCTCAGCCTAGATGGAGGGTGTTCAGTTCCTCAGCCTAGATGGAGGGTGTTCAGTTCCTCAGCCTAGATGGAGGGTGTTCAGTTCCTCAGCCTAGATGGAGGGTGTTCAGTTCCTCAGCCTAGATGGAGGGTGTTCAGTTCCTCAGCCTAGATGGAGGGTGTTCAGTTCCTCAGCCTAGATGGAGGGTGTTCAGCCTAGATGGAGGGTGTTCAGTTCCTCAGCCTAGATGGAGGGTGTTCAGTTCCTCAGCCTAGATGGAGGGTGTTCAGTTCCTCAGCCTAGATGGAGGGTGTTCAGTTCCTCAGCCTAGATGGAGGGTGTTCAGTTCCTCAGCCTAGATGGAGGGTGTTCAGTTCCTCAGCCTAGATGGAGGGTGTTCAGTTCCTCAGCCTAGATGGAGGGTGTTCAGTTCCTCAGCCTAGATGGAGGGTGTTCAGTTCCTCAGCCTAGATGGAGGGTGTTCAGTTCCTCAGCCTAGATGGAGGGTGTTCAGTTCCTCAGCCTAGATGGAGGGTGTTCAGTTCCTCAGCCTAGATGGAGGGTGTTCAGTTCCTCAGCCTAGATGGAGGGTGTTCAGTTCCTCAGCCTAGATGGAGGGTGTTCAGTTCCTCAGCCTAGATGGAGGGTGTTCAGTCCCTCAGCCTAGATGGAGGGTGTTCAGTTCCTCAGCCTAGATGGAGGGTGTTCAGTTCCTCAGCCTAGATGGAGGGTGTTCAGTTCCTCAGCCTAGATGGAGGGTGTTCAGTTCCTCAGCCTAGATGGAGGGTGTTCAGTTCCTCAGCCTAGATGGAGGGTGTTCAGTTCCTCAGCCTAGATGGAGGGTGTTCAGTTCCTCAGCCTAGATGGAGGGTGTTCAGTTCCTCAGCCTAGATGGAGGGTGTTCAGTTCCTCAGCCTAGATGGAGGGTGTTCAGTTCCTCAGCCTAGATGGAGGGTGTTCAGTTCCTCAGCCTAGATGGAGGGTGTTCAGTTCCTCAGCCTAGATGGAGGGTGTTCAGTTCCTCAGCCTAGATGGAGGGTGTTCAGTTCCTCAGCCTAGATGGAGGGTGTTCAGTTCCTCAGCCTAGATGGAGGGTGTTCAGTTCCTCAGCCTAGATGGAGGGTGTTCAGTTCCTCAGCCTAGATGGAGGGTGGTCAGTTCCTCAGCCTAGATGGAGGGTGTTCAGTTCCTCAGCCTAGATGGAGGGTGTTCAGTTCCTCAGCCTAGATGGAGGGTGTTCAGTTCCTCAGCCTAGATGGAGGGTGTTCAGTTCCTCAGCCTAGATGGAGGGTGTTCAGTTCCTCAGCCTAGATGGAGGGTGTTCAGTTCCTCAGCCTAGATGGAGGGTGTTCAGTTCCTCAGCCTAGATGGAGGGTGTTCAGTTCCTCAGCCTAGATGGAGGGTGTTCAGTTCCTCAGCCTAGATGGAGGGTGTTCAGTTCCTCAGCCTAGATGGAGGGTGTTCAGTTCCTCAGCCTAGATGGAGGGTGTTCAGTTCCTCAGCCTAGATGGAGGGTGGTCAGTTCCTCAGCCTAGATGGAGGGTGGTCAGTTCCTCAGCCTAGATGGAGGGTGTTCAGTTCCTCAGCCTAGATGGAGGGTGTTCAGTTCCTCAGCCTAGATGGAGGGTGTTCAGTTCCTCAGCCTAGATGGAGGGTGTTCAGTTCCTCAGCCTAGATGGAGGGTGTTCAGTTCCTCAGCCTAGATGGAGGGTGTTCAGTTCCTCAGCCTAGATGGAGGGTGTTCAGTTCCTCAGCCTAGATGGAGGGTGTTCAGTTCCTCAGCCTAGATGGAGGGTGTTCAGTTCCTCAGCCTAGATGGAGGGTGTTCAGTTCCTCAGCCTAGATGGAGGGTGTTCAGTTCCTCAGCCTAGATGGAGGGTGTTCAGTTCCTCAGCCTAGATGGAGGGTGTTCAGTTCCTCAGCCTAGATGGAGGGTGTTCAGTTCCTCAGCCTAGATGGAGGGTGTTCAGTTCCTCAGCCTAGATGGAGGGTGTTCAGTTCCTCAGCCTAGATGGAGGGTGGTCAGTTCCTCAGCCTAGATGGAGCGTGGTCAGTTCCTCAGCCTAGATGGAGGGTGTTCAGTTCCTCAGCCTAGATGGAGGGTGTTCAGTTCCTCAGCCTAGATGGAGGGTGTTCAGTTCCTCAGCCTAGATGGAGGGTGTTCAGTTCCTCAGCCTAGATGGAGGGTGTTCAGTTCCTCAGCCTAGATGGAGGGTGTTCAGTTCCTCAGCCTAGATAGAGGGTGTTCAGTTCCTCAGCCTAGATGGAGGGTGTTCAGTTCCTCAGCCTAGATGGAGGGTGTTCAGTTCCTCAGCCTAGATGGAGGGTGTTCAGTTCCTCAGCCTAGATGGAGGGTGTTCAGTTCCTCAGCCTAGATGGAGGGTGGTCAGTTCCTCAGCCTAGATGGAGGGTGGTCAGTTCCTCAGCCTAGGAGGGTGGTCAGTTCCTCAGCCTAGATGGAGGGTGTTCAGTTCCTCAGCCTAGATGGAGGGTGTTCAGTTCCTCAGCCTAGATGGAGGGTGTTCAGTTCCTCAGCCTAGATGGAGGGTGTTCAGTTCCTCAGCCTAGATGGAGGGTGTTCAGTTCCTCAGCCTAGATGGAGGGTGTTCAGTTCCTCAGCCTAGATGGAGGGTGTTCAGTTCCTCAGCCTAGATGGAGGGTGTTCAGTTCCTCAGCCTAGATGGAGGGTGTTCAGTTCTTCAGCCTAGATGGAGGGTGTTCAGTTCCTCAGCCTAGATGGAGGGTGTTCAGTTCCTCAGCCTAGATGGAGGGTGTTCAGTCCCTCAGCCTAGATGGAGGGTGTTCAGTTCCTCAGCCTAGATGGAGGGTGTTCAGTTCCTCAGCCTAGATGGAGGGTGTTCAGTCCCTCAGCCTAGATGGAGGGTGTTCAGTTCCTCAGCCTAGATGGAGGGTGTTCAGTTCCTCAGCCTAGATGGAGGGTGTTCAGTCCCTCAGCCTAGATGGAGGGTGTTCAGTCCCTCAGCCAAGATGGAGGGTGTTCAGTTCCTCAGCCTAGATGGAGGGTGTTCAGTTCCTCAGCCTAGATGGAGGGCGTTCAGTTCCTCAGCCTAGATGGAGGGTGTTCAATTCCTCAGCCTAGATGGAGGGTGTTCAGTTCCTCAGCCTAGATGGAGGGTGTTCAGTTCCTCAGCCTAGATGGAGGGTGTTCAGTTCCTCAGCCTAGATGGAGGGTGTTCAGTTCCTCAGCCTAGATGGAGGGTGTTCAGTTCCTCAGCCTAGATGGAGGGTGTTCAGTTCCTCAGCATAGATGGAGGGTGTTCAGTCCCTCAGCCTAGATGGAGGGTGTTCAGTCCCTCAGCCTAGATGGAGGGTGTTCAGTTCCTCAGCCTAGATGGAGGGTGTTCAGTTCCTCAGCCTAGATGGAGGGTGTTCAGTTCCTCAGCCTAGATGGTTTTCAGTTCCTCAGCCTAGATGGAGGCTGTTCAGTGCTCTTATGGCACCACCAGCAACAACACCACCAGAAACAGCACCACCGCCAACAGCATCACCGCCAGCAGCACCACCAAAACAATAACATCCGACAGGATGCTAAGGTACGTTAGAAGTCTTATCCGAGAAGCTTGACGACTGTGGTAAATCTGACGTCTAGGTACGTGCTAGTTAACTGGTATTACTCCTGGAGGGTGAATACAACCTCTGGGTACGTGCTAGTTTACTGGTATTACTCCTGGAGGGTGAATACAACCTCTGGGTACGTGTTAGTTTACTGGTAGTACTCCTGGAGGGTGAATACAACCTCTAGGTACGTGCTAGTTTACTGGTATTACTTCTGGAGGGTGAATACAACCTCTGGGTACGTGCTAGTTTACTGGTATTACTCCTGGAGGGTGAATACAACCTCTGGGTAAGTGTTAGTTTACTGGTAGTACTCCTGGAGGGTGAATACAACCTCTGGGTACGTGTTAGTTTACTGGTAGTACTCCTGGAGGGTGAATACAACCTCTGGGTACGTGTTAGTTTACTGGTAGTACTCCTGGAGGGTGAATACAACCTCTGGGTACGTGCTAGTTTACTGGTATTACTCCTGGAGGGTGAATACAACCTCTGGGTACGTGCTAGTTTACTGGTAGTCCTTCTGGAGAGGGAATACAACCTCTGGGTACGTGTTAATTTACTGGTAGTACTCCTGGAGGGTGAATAGAACCTCTGGGTACGTGTTAGTTTACTGGTAGTACTACTGGAGGGTGAATACAACCTCTGGGTACGTGTTAGTTTACTGGTAGTACTACTGGAGGGTGAATACAACCTCTGGGTACGTGTTAGTTTACTGGTAGTACTTCTGGAGGGTGAATACAACTTCTAGATACGTGTTAGTTTACTTGTAGTACTCCTGGAGGGTGAATACAACCTCTAGGTACGTGTTAGTTTACTGGTATTACTCCTGAAGGGTGAATACAACCTCTGGGTACGTGTTAGTTTACTGGTAGTACTCCTGGAGGATGAATACAACCTCTAGGTACGTGCTAGTTTACTGGCAGTACTCCTGGAGAGTGAATACAACCTCTCGGTACGTGTTAGTTTACTGGTAGTACTCCTGGAGGGTGAATACAACCTCTGGGTACGTGTTAGTTTACTGGTAGCCCTTCTGGAGGGTGAATGCAACCTCTGAGTACGTGTTAGTTTACTGGTAGTACTCCTGGAGGGTGAATAGAACCTCTGGGTACGTGTTAGTTTACGGGTAGTACTTCTGGAGGGTGAATACAACTTCTAGATACGTGTTAGTTTACTGGTAGTACTCCTGGAGTGTGAATAGAACCTCTGGGTACATGTTAGTTTACTGGTAGTACTCCTGGAGGATGAATACAACCTTTAGGTACGTGCTAGTTTACTGGTAGTACTCCTCGAGAGTGAATACAACCTCTCGGTACGTGTTAGTTTACTGGTAGTACTCCTGGAGGGTGAATACAATCTCTGGGTACGTGTTAGTTTACTGGTAGTACTCCTGGAGGATGAATACAACCTTTAGGTACGTGCTAGTTTACTGGCAGTACTCCTCGAGAGTGAATACAACCTCTCGGTACGTGTTAGTTTACTGGTAGTACTCCTGGAGGGTGAATACAATCTCTGGGTACGTGTTAGTTTACTGGTAGTACTCCTGGAGGGTGAATACAACCTCTGGGTACGTGTTAGTTTACTGGTAGTCTTTCTGGAGGGTGAATACAACCTCTGGGTACGTGTTAGTTTACTGGTAGTACTCCTGGAGGGTGAATACAACCTCTGGGTACGTGTTAGTTTACTGGTAGTACTCTTGGAGGGTGAATACAACCTCTCGGTACGTGTTAGTTTACTGGTAGTACTCCCGGAGGGTGAATACAACCTCTGGGAACGTGCTAGTTTACTGGCAGTACTCCTGGAGAGTGAATACAACCTCTGGGTACGTGTTAGTTTACTGGTAATACTCCTGGAGGGTGAATACAACCTCTGGGTACGTGTTAGTTTACTGGGAGTACTCTTGGAGGGTGAATACAACATCTGGGTACGTGTTAGTTTACTGGTAGTACTCCTGGAGGGTGAATACAACCTCTGGGTACGTGTTAGTTTACTGGTAGTCTTTCTGGAGGGCGAATACAACCTCTGGGTACGTGTTAGTTTACTGGTAGTACTCCTGGAGGGTGAATATAACCTCTGGGTACGTGTTAGTTTACTGGTAGTACTCCTGGAGGGTGAATACAACCTCTCGGTACGTGTTAGTTTACTGGTAGTACTCCCGGAGGGTGAATGCAACCTCTGGGAACGTGCTAGTTCACTGGCAGTACTCCTGGAGAGTGAATACAACCTCTGCGGACGTGTTAGTTTACTGGTAATACTCCTGGAGGGTGAATACAACTTCTGCGTACGTGTTAGTTTACTGGGAGTACTCCTGGAGGGTGAATACAACATCTGGGTACGTGTTAGTTTACTGGTAGTACTCCTGGAGGGTGAATACAACCTCTGGGTACGTTCTAGTTTACTGGTAGTACTCCTGGAGGGTGAATACAACCTCTGGGTACGTTCTAGTTTACTGGTAGTACTCCTGGAGGGTGAATACAACCTCTGGGTACGTGCTAATTTACTGGTATCCCGGAGGGTGAATGCAACCTCTGGGTACGTGCTAGTTTACTGGTATCCCAGAGAGTGAATACAACCTCGACGCAGTCTTAATTACCTTCATTTAGTGAATTAATATTGTTGACAAAGGCTCCTGGAGAGCCAGACGTTGCCATAATATCTTGCATTAATTGACCTTAGTTGACAGACTTGAAAATCAACTTCTATACTAACGTCAAGTTGCTTTGATTGAGTCAAATTCTCACAACTTCTGTGATGAATGGTTTGAAAAACCGATAAGTTGAAGATTGAGACACTTATGCAGCATATGGGAATCTTTATTCAGGAAACGTTTCGCCACACAGTGGCTTCATCAGTCCGAAGTAGAAAGGCGTAAGGAGAGGAGGAGTTTGAGGTAATCAGCCCCTCAGCCTGGAGTCGATGTGTTCAGTCCATCAATCTTGTAGATTGATGGACTGATGAAGCCACTGTGTGGCGAAACGTTTCCTGAATAAAGATTCCCATATGCTGCATAAGTGTCTCAATCTTCAACTTGTCGGTTTTCCAAACCATTTACCACAGAAGTTGTGAGAATTTGACTCAATCAAAGCAACTTGACGTTAGTATAGAAGTTGATTTTCAAGTCTGTCAACTAAGGTCAATTAATGCAAGATATTATGGCAACGTCTGGCTCTCCAGGAGCCTTTGTCAACAATATTAATTTACTAAATGAAGGTAATTAAGACTGCGTCCTGCCTGTTTACTAATTAAAATATATTAATCCGCAAAACAGCGATTTAAAAAAAATTTTCAGTATACATACACTGAGACACACACCCCTCAGTGTACATACACTCAGACACACACCCCTCAGTGTACATATACTGAGAGACACACCCCTCAGTGTACATACACTGAGACACCGCTCAGTGTACATACACTGAGAGACACACCCCTCAGTGTACATACACTGAGACACACACCCCTCAGTGTACATACACTGAGACACACACCCCTCAGTGTACATACACTGAGACACACACCCCTCAGTGTACATACACTGAGACACACACCCCTCAGTGTACATACACTGAGACACACACCCCTCAGTGTACATACACTGAGACACACACCCCTAAGTGTACATACACTGAGACACACACCCCTAAGTGTACATACACTGAGACACACACCCCTAAGTGTACATACACTGAGACACACACCCCTAAGTGTACATACACTGAGACACACACCCCTCAGTGTACATACACTGAGACACACACCCCTAAGTGTACATACACTGAGACACACACCCCTCAGTGTACATACACTGAGACACACACCCCTCAGTGTACATACACTGAGACACACACCCCTAAGTGTACATACACTGAGACACACACCCCTCAGTGTACATACACTGAGACACACACCCCTAAGTGTACATACACTGAGACACACACCCCTAAGTGTACATACACTGAGACACACACCCCTCAGTGTACATACACTGAGACACACACCCCTAAGTGTACATACACTGAGACACACACCCCTCAGTGTACATACACTGAGACACACCCCTCAGTGTACATACACTGAGACACACACCCCTAAGTGTACATACACTGAGACACACACCCCTCAGTGTACATACACTGAGACACACCCCTCAGTGTACATACACTGAGACACACACCCCTCAGTGTACATACACTGAGACACACCCCTCAGTGTACATACACTGAGACACACCCCTCAGTGTACATACAATGAGAGACACACCCCTTAGTGTACAATGAGACACACACCCCTAAGTGTACATACAATGAGACACACACCCCTCAGTGTACATACATTGAGACACACACCCCTTAGTGTACAATGAGACATACACCCCTCAGTGTACATAGACATACCTCTCAGTGTACATACACTGAGACACCCCTCAGTGTACACTGAGAGACATACCCCTCAGTGTACATACACTGAGAGACATACCCGCTCAGTGTACATACACGAAGAGACATACCCTCAGTGTACATACACGAAGAGACATACCCTCAGTGTACATACACAAAGAGACATACCCTCAGTGTACATACACGAAGAGACATACCCTCAGTGTACATACACTGACACACACACCCCTCAGTGTAAGTACACTGAGAGACATACTCCACAGTGTACATACAGTAAGAGACATACCCCTCAGTGTACATCGACATACCCCTCAGTGTACATCGACATACCCCTCAGTGTACATTGACATACCCCTCAGTGTACATACACTGAGAAACCCCTCAGTGTACGCATTCTTGTCCCGACGCTGGAAAAACTACACTGTTTAGAATACTGAAAAATAGGCAACATTAAACTAGAGACCAGTTATTGACGTAACCTTTGTCATTAAACTAGGGACCAGTGTTATTGACGTAACCTTTGTCATTAAACTAGGGACCAGTGTTATTGACGTAACCTTTGTCATTAAACTAGAGACCAGTTATTGACGTAACCTTTGTCATTAAACTAGAGACCAGTTATTGACGTAACCTTTGTCATTAAACTAGAGACCAGTTATTGACGTAACCTTTGTCATTAAACTAGAGACCAGTTATTGACGTAACCTTTGTCATTAAACTAGAGACCAGTTATTGACGTAACCTTTGTCATTAAACTAGGGACCAGTGTTATTGACGTAACCTTTGTCATTAAACTAGAGACCAGTTATTGACGTAACCTTTGTCATTAAACTAGAGACCAGTTATTGACGTAACCTTTGTCATTAAACTAGAGACCAGTTATTGACGTAACCTTTGTCATTAAACTAGAGACCAGTTATTGACGTAACCTTTGTCATTAAACTAGAGACCAGTTATTGACGTAACCTTTGTCATTAAACTAGAGACCAGTTATTGACGTAACCTTTGTCATTAAACTAGGGACCAGTGTTATTGACGTAACCTTTGTCATTAAACTAGAGACCAGTTATTGACGTAACCTTTGTCATTAAACTAGGGACCAGTGTTATTGACGTAACCTTTGTCATTAAACTAGAGACCAGTTATTGACGTAACCTTTGTCATTAAACTAGAGACCAGTTATTGACGTAACCTTTGTCATTAAACTAGAGACCAGTTATTGACGTAACCTTTGTCATTAAACTAGAGACCAGTTATTGACGTAACCTTTGTCATTAAACTAGGGACCAGTGTTATTGACGTAACCTTTGTCATTAAACTAGGGACCAGTGTTATTGACGTAACCTTTGTCATTAAACTAGAGACCAGTTATTGACGTAACCTTTGTCATTAAACTAGAGACCAGTTATTGACGTAACCTTTGTCATTAAACTAGAGACCAGTGTTATTGACGTAACCTTTGTCATTAAACTAGAGACCAGTTATTGACGTAACCTTTGTCATTAAACTAGAGACCAGTGTTATTGACGTAACCTTTTTTCATTAAACTAGAGACCAGTTATTGACGTAACCTTTGTCATTAAACTAGAGACCAGTGTTATTGATGTAATCTTTGTCATTAAACTAGAGACCAGTTATTGACGTAACCTTTGCCATTAAACTAGAGACCAGTTATTGACGTAACCTTTGTTATTACACATAATAACAAAGGTCACACTTAATGGCAGGGATAAGCGCCTGGAGTCGCACTACGACGGAAGGTAAATCTAACAAAGCTAGTGAAGCTGTGTGTCTCCTCCCATCCTCTTCCTCCAGCATCACGCCCTACTTCTCACTTCATTGTTATTCTTCCTTTATTTCCTTCACTCCTCCTTACTCTTCCTTTCAATCTGGTTCGTTTCTCTATTATCTCATTTAGTTTCCATTCATTCACTTTCTATTCTATCTTCCTCTTTGCTGTACTTTATTTCTTAGCTATTTTTCTCATCCTTTACCTCCTCCTCCCCTTTCTTTTCTGCGTCCTTAACCTCCTTTTGCCTCATCTCTTCCAGCATCCTTCCATCTTTGATTCATCTCTTCCAGCATCCTTCCATCTTTGCCTCATCTCTTCCAGCATCCTTCCATCTTTGCTTCATTTCTCCAGCATCCTTCCATCTTTGTTTCATCTTCAGCATCCTTCCATCTTTGCTTCTCTCCAGCATCCTTCCATCTTTGCTTCTCTCCAGCATCCTTCCATCTTTGCTTCTCTCCAGCATCCTTCCATCTTTGCTTCTCTCCAGCATCCTTCCATCTTTGCTTCTCTCCAGCATCCTTCCATCTTTGCTTCATCTTCAGCATCCTTCCATCTTTGCTTCTCTCCAGCATCCTTCCATCTTTGCTTCTCTCCAGCATCCTTCCATCTTTGCTTCTCTCCAGCATCCTTCCATCTTTGCTTCTCTCCAGCATCCTTCCATCTTTGCTTCGCTCCAGCATCCTTCCATCTTTGCTTCTCTCCAGCATCCTTCCATCTTTGCTTCTCTCCAGCATCCTTCCATCTTTGCTTCTCTCCAGCATCCTTCCATCTTTGCTTCTCTCCAGCATCCTTCCATCTTTGCTTCTCTCCAGCATCCTTCCATCTTTGCTTCTCTCCAGCATCCTTCCATCTTTGCTTCTCTCCAGCATCTTTCCATCTTTGCTTCTCTCCAGCATCCTTCCATCTTTGCTTCTCTCCAGCATCCTTCCATCTTTGCTTCATCTCCAGCATCCTTCCATCTTTGCTTCTCTCCAGCATCCTTCCATCTTTGCTTCTCTCCAGCATCCTTCCATCTTTGCTTCTCTCCAGCATCCTTCCATCTTTGCTTCTCTCCAGCATCCTTCCATCTTTGCTTCTCTCCAGCATCCTTCCATCTTTGCTTCATCTTCAGCATCCTTCCATCTTTGCTTCTCTCCAGCATCCTTCCATCTTTGCTTCTCTCCAGCATCCTTCCATCTTTGCTTCTCTCCAGCATCCTTCCATCTTTGCTTCTCTCCAGCATCCTTCCATCTTTGCTTCATCTTCAGCATCCTTCCATCTTTGCTTCTCTCCAGCATCCTTCCATCTTTGCTTCTCTCCAGCATCCTTCCATCTTTGCTTCGCTCCAGCATCCTTCCATCTTTGCTTCTCTCCAGCATCGTTCCATCTTTGCTTCATCTCCAGCATCCTTCCATCTTTGCTTCTCTCCAGCATCCTTCCATCTTTGCTTCGCTCCAGCATCCTTCCATCTTTGCTTCTCTCCAGCATCCTTCCATCTTTGCTTCTCTCCAGCATCCTTCCATCTTTGCTTCTCTCCAGCATCCTTCCATCTTTGCTTCTCTCCAGCATCCTTCCATCTTTGCTTCTCTCCAGCATCCTTCCATCTTTGCTTCATCTCTTCCAGCATCCATCTTGCTTCATCTCTCCAGCACGGGTTCTGTATCATCTTCCAAGGCCGGGACCCGGGAGAATAACTCTGGGAACTCATCAAAGGTATATCAGAACCTTCCGGTCTGGGACCAGGCAGTGTTAAGCTTCCACGCTTTAACACGGTAATTAAAGCTTGGGTAACATTGAAAATGGGTTGGGTAAATATTGTTAGTGGGTGGGGTTTGAGAATGACCTGCCTAGTATGGGCCAGTAGGCCTACTGCAGTGTTCCTCCTTTATGTTCTTATATCTCCTTTCCTTTTCAACATCCAAGTATTTTAGCAGGGTTTAAAACAATATTTTTAAACCATAACTCAGTTTTAAAACATAAAACCATAGGTTTTTGTTTCAGACTTCAGAATGTCTTGTCCAACAGCTTCAGACTTCAAGCTCTGGTCAACAAGCTGATAGCTGATGTATTACCTCAGCTTATTTTACAAGCTAACAGCTGTTAAATTATCTCAGCTTATTTTACAAGCTAACAGCTGTTAAATTATCTCAGCTTATTTTACAAGTTAACAGCTGTTAAATTATCTCAGCTTATTTTACAAACTAACAGCTGTTAAATTATCTCAGCTTATTTTACAAGCTAATAGCTGTTAAATTACCTCAGCTTATTTTACAAACAGCTGTTAAATTATCTCAGCTTATTTTACAAGCTAATAGCTGTTGTATTACCTCAGCTTATTTTACAAGCTAACAGCTGTTAAATTACCTCAGCTTATTTTACAAGCTAACAGCTGTTAAATTATCTCAGCTTATTTTACAAGCTAACAGCTGTTAAATTACCTCAGCTTATTTTACAAATTAACAGCTGTTAAATTATCTCAGCTTATTTTACAAGCTAACAGCTGTTAAATTATCTCAGCTTATTTTACAAGCTAACAGCTGTTAAATTACCTCAGCTTATTTTACAAATTAACAGCTGTTAAATAACCTCAGCTTATTTTACAAACAGTTATTAAATTATCTCAGCTTATTTTACAAGCTAACAGCTGTTAAATTATCTCAGCTTATTTTACAAGCTAACAGCTGTTAATTTATCTCAGCTTATTTTACAAGCTAACAGCTGTTAAATTATCTCAGCTTATTTTACAAGCTAACAGCTGTTAAATTATCTCAGCTTATTTTACAAGCTAACAGCTGTTAAATTATCTCAGCTTATTTTACAAACTAACAGCCGATAAATTATCTCAGCTTATTTTACAAGCTAACAGCTGATAAATTACCTCAGCTTATTTTACGAACTAACAGCTGATAAATTATCTCAGCTTATTTTACAAGCTAACAGCTGTTTCTTTACCTCAGCTTATTTTACAAGCTAAGAGATGTTTGCTTACGTCAGCTTAACCTACAATGTAAAAGCTTATAGCCACCCACAGGTCACGTTCTAAGCCTGACAGCCACAGTTACTTGCCCTCCTGGAGGCACGTTGTGTGTGTCTCCAGTCAATACTCTGCTTCAGTACACATGAAGGGGTTGAACTCTAACAGCCACTTTCTTGACGATTTCTGTAACTTTCTATAGACTTTCTGAAGTTATAGTGGTACTGGTGAAGAGCTTTTGATCCATGGCAATCGGAGCTACCCCTCCCCTCTCCTTTCTCGAGTCACATTTTGCTGCCCCCCTTCTCCCTGGAATACTACAACTACTACCTACTACTACTACTACTACTACTACTACTACCTACTACGAGGCCTGGTCTAGGACCGAGCCGCGGGGGCGTTGACCCCCGACATCCTCTCCAGGTACACTAACTATTACCTACAGCTATTGCATACTACTATTACTGCTACAACTACTACTGTACCTATTCCTACGATAACTATTACTACTACAACTACTGTTACTATTACTACAACTATTACTGCTACTATTACTACAACTATTACTACTACTACAATTACTGCTACTACAATTGCTATTACTACTACAATTACTATTACTACTACTACTACTATTACTACTACAACTATTACTACTACTACTACTACTATTACTACTACTACAACTACTACTACTACTATTATTACTACTACTATTACTACTACTACAACTATTACTACTACTACTACTACAACTATTACTACTACTACAACTACTACTATTACTACTACTACAACTACTATTACTACTACTACAACTACAACTACTATTACTACTACTACAACTACTATTATTACTACTACAACTACTACTATTACTACTACAACTACTACTATTACTACTACAACTACTACTATTACTACTACTACAACTACTACTATTATTACTACTACAACTACTACTACTACTACTACTACAACTAGTAATAATATTAATAATGAAATAATAAAACAAATGATAATAATGATAAACATTCTTGAAGTATTTTTTATTCATCTGGAAAAGCGAGACAGTGTTCCTTTAAGTCTTGTGTAAGTTACGTCTCATTCGTAGCTTCCTGTAACATTGTGCAAGTAGGTTGATGACGTGCAACGTGCAGCGTTGCACAGAAGCATGTGGTTCAGAAAGACACGTTAGCAAACACTAGCTGCTGGAACCTTGATCACTTGTAAATGATACCACGGGTGGGGATAGAACCCACGGTTAGAGAGTCATGAAACTCCAGACCGATGCGTTAACCAGTGGGCCAGTTGGCTATAACATTCATCCATAAAGGTGGCAGCAAAGCATTAGCTAAGAACTATAGACCAATAGCTCTGACGTCCCACATCATAAAAATCTTTGAAAGAGTGCTAAGAAGCAGGATTGCAAATCACCTGGATTCCCAAAATCTGCACAATCCAGGGCAACATGGGTTCAGGGCAGGTCGCTCCTGCCTCTCACAACTACTGGATCACTATGACATGGCCTTGGATGCACTGGAAGAAAATCAGAATGCAGATGTAATATACACAGACTTTGCAAAAGCATTTGACAAATGCGATCATGGCGTAATAGCGCATAAAATACGTGCTAAAGGAATAACTGGGAAAGTGGGGAGATGGATCTTCAACTTCCTAACAAATCGAACACAAAGAGTAGTGGTCAACAGAGTTAAATCGGAGGCTGCCATAGTGAAGAGCTCTGTTCCACAAGGCACAGTACCCGCCCCCATCTTATTCCTTATCCTCATATCAGACATAAACAGAGATATACACCACAGCACCGTATCATCCTTTGCGGATGATACTAGGATCTGCATGAGGCTGTCATCTGCTGAGGACGCGGTTAACCTCCAAGAAGATATAAACAAAGTTTTCCAGTGGGCAACGGTAAACAATATGATGTTCAATGAGGACAAATTCCAACTACTCCGTTATGGAAAACTGGAGGAGATAATAACTAGAACAGAGTATACTACTGACTCCGGCCATACAATAGAGCGGAAAAATAATGTAAGGGACCTGGGAGTAGTAATGTCTGAGGATCTCACTTTCAAGGATCACAACAGTGCCACGATCGCACGTGCAAAGAAAATGATAGGATGGATAATGAGAACTTTCAAAACGAGAGATGCCAAGCCCATGACGATCCTTTTCAAATCACTTCTCTCTAGGCTGGAATACTGCTGTACATTAACATCTCCATACAAAGCAGGTGAAATCGCAGATCTAGAGAGTGTACAGAGATCCTTTACTGCACGTATAAGTTCTGTCAAGCACCTTAACTACTGGGAACACTTGGAAGCACTTGACTTGTACTCGTTGGAACGCAGGAGGGAGAGATATATCATAATCTACACTTGGAAAATCTTGGAAGGAATGGTCCCAAATCTGCACACAGAAATCACTCCCTACGAAAGTAAAAGACTGGGCAGGCGATGCAAAATGCCGCCAATAAAAAGTAGGGGCGCCATTGGTACACTAAGAGAAAACACCATAAGTGTCCGGGGCCTAAAACTGTTCAACAGCCTCCCATCAAGCATTAGGGGAATTGCCAATAAACCCCTGGCTGCCTTCAAGAGAGAGCTGGACAGATACCTAAAGTCGGTGCCGGATCAGCCGGGCTGTGGCTCGTACGTCGGACTGCGTGCGGCCAGCAGTAACAGCCTAGTTGATCAGGCCCTGATCCATCGGGAGGCCTGGTCGTGGACCGGGCCGCGGGGGCGTTGATCCCCGGAATAACCTCCAGGTAACCTCCAGGTGACCCTCGCCGTGTGAAGCGAGAGCTTCAGCCACCCACGCCCCCAATAGACATAAATGCGCTGGAAAATATACTAAGAAGGCAGTAGGTGACTCCATCCAAAAATAGGCTGAAGGAATTGAACTTATACTCTTAGAAAGACACAAAATTATTGACTTCAGAGGGTATTGTTATTGACTTCAGAGGGTATTATTGACTTCAGAGGGTATTATTGACTTCAGAGGGTATTATTGACTTCAGAGGGTATTGTTATTGACTTCAGAGGGTATTGTTTTTGACTTCAGAGGGTATTATTGACTTCAGAGGGTATTGTTAATGACTTCAGAGGGTATTATTGACTTCAGAGGGTATTGTTATTGACTTCAGAGGGTATTGTTGACTTCAGAGGGTATTATTGACTTCAGAGGGTATTGTTATTGACTTCAGAGGATATTGTTGACTTCAGAGGGTATTTTTGACTTCAGAGGGTATTGTTATTGACTTCAGAAGGTATTATTGACTTCAGAGGGTATTGTTATTGACTTCAGAGGGTATTGTTATTGACTTCAGAGGGTATTATTGACTTCAGAGGGTATTATTGACTTCAGAGGGTATTATTGACTTCAGAGGGTATTATTGACTTCAGAGGGTATTGTTATTGACTTCAGAGGGTATTGTTATTGACTTCAGAGGGTATTGTTATTGACTTCAGAGGGTATTGTTATTGACTTCAGAGGGTATTATTGACTTCAGAGGGTATTGTTATTGACTTCAGAGGGTATTGTTATTGACTTCAGAGGGTATTATTGACTTCAGAGGGTATTGTTATTGACTTCAGATTATTATTATAATCAAGGGGGAAGCGCTAAACCCGGAGGATTATACAGCGCCTGGGGGGGGGGATGTGGAAGACATTCAGGCTTAATTCGGGGAACTGGAGCACAGATCCAATTCCCTAAATCAAGAGCCCCTCATCAACATCAAGGAACCTTCCTTGAGGGGTATTGACTTCAGAGGGTATTGTTATTGACTTCAGAGGGTATTATTGACTTCAGAGGGTATTGTTATTGACTTCAGAGGGTATTATTGACTTCAGAGGGTATTATTATTGACTTCAGAGGGTATTATTATTGACTTCAGAGGGTATTATTATTGACTTCAGAGGGTATTATTATTGACTTCAGAGGGTATTATTATTGACTTCAGAGGGTATTATTGACTTCAGAGGGTATTATTGACTTCAGAGGGTATTATTATTGACTTCAGAGGGTATTATTGACTTCAGAGGGTATTATTATCACGAGGAAGAGCTAACACGCCTTGAAATACTAGGCAATTATGCTTTGTCTAAGTATGTAGCTCCAGTCCTTTGGATCAAGAGCACTTAATCGGAATCAAAGCACATCTCCCTTGGAAGGGTGGAGTCCTCCAGGTACTGAGCCTTCACGAAGATTCCTTGGAAGGGTGGAGTCCTCCAGGTACTGAGCCTTCACGAAGATTCCTTGGAAGGGTGGAGTCCTCCAGGTACTGAGCCTTCACGAAGATTCCTGGGAAGGGTGGAGTCCTCCAGGTACTGAGCCTTCACGAAGATTCCTTGGAAGGGTGGAGTCCTCCAGGTACTGAGCCTTCACGAAGATTCCTTGGAAGGGTGGAGTCCTCCAGGTACTGAGCCTTCACGAAGATTCCTTGGAAGGGTGGAGTCCTCCAGGTACTGAGCCTTCACGAAGATTCCTTGGAAGGGTGGAGTCCTCAAGGTACTGAGCCTTCACGAAGATTCCTGGGAAGGGTGGAGTCCTCCAGGTACTGAGCCTTCACGAAAATTCCTTGGAAGGGTGGAGTCCTCCAGGTACTGAGCCTTCACGAAGATTCCTTGGAAGGGTGGAGTCCTCCAGGTACTGAGCCTTCACGAAGATTCCTTGGAAGGGTGGAGTCCTCCAGGTACTGAGCCTTCACGAAAATTCCTTGGAAGGGTGGAGTCCTCAAGGTACTGAGCCTTCACGAAGATTCCTTGGAAGGGTGGAATCCTCCAGGTACTGAGCCTTCACGAAGATTCCCACTAACTCGCACTAAAACGTTCTTTCTCATTACACAATTAGGAAAATATCTGTGAGAACTACTGGTACGTGTTTCTTTCTTGTTAGATCACAGGCGTGGAATGCGTTAGGTAACACCTGCGTCAGGGTACATGACAAGTGTTTCCTGACGCAGGTCTTAGTCATATAATGATCCGCTGCTGGAGCTTTTGGCCATCTGACCGAGGTCTTCCACTGACCCACCACTGCAACTTATGGCCATCTGACCGAGGTCTTCCACTGACCCACCACTGCAACTTATGGCCATCTGACCGAGGTCTTCCACTGACCCACCACTGCAACTTATGGCCATCTGACCGATGTCTTCCACTGACTCACCACTGCAACTTATGGTCATCTGACCGATGTCTTCCACTGACCCACCACTGCAACTTATGGTCATCTGACCGATGTCTTCCACTGACCCACCACTGCAACTTATGGCCATCTGACCGAGGTCTTCTACTGACCCACCACTGCAACTTATGGTCATCTGACCGATGTCTTCCACTGACCCACCACTGCAACTTATGGCCATCTGACCGAGGTCTTCCACTGACCCACCACTGCAACTTATGGTCATCTGACCGAGGTCTTCCACTGACCCACCACTGCAACTTATGGTCATCTGACCGAGGTCTTCCACTGACCCACCACTGCAACTTATGGTCAGCTGACCGAGGTCTTCCACTGACCCACCACTGCAACTTATGGTCATCTGACCGAGGTCTTCCACTGACCCACCACTGCAACTTATGGTCATCTGACCGAGGTCTTCCACTGACCCACCACTGCAACTTATGGTCATCTGACCGAGGTCTTCCACTGACCCACCACTGCAACTTATGGTCAGCTGACCGAGGTCTTCCACTGACCCACCACTGCAACTTAAGATCATCTGACCGAGGTCTTCCACTGACCCACCACTGCAACTTATGGTCATCTGACCGAGGTCTTCCACTGACCCACCACTGCAACTTATGGTCATCTGACCGAGGTCTTCCACTGACCCACCACTGCAACTTATGGTCATCTGACCGAGGTCTTCCACTGACCCACCACTGCAACTTAAGATCATCTGACCGAGGTCTTCCACTGACCCACCACTGCAACTTATGGTCATCTGACCGAGGTCTTCCACTGACCCACCACTGCAACTTAAGATCATCTGACCGAGGTCTTCCACTGACCCACCACTGCAACTTATGGTCATCTGACCGAGGTCTTCCACTGACCCACCACTGCAACTTATGGTCATCTGACCGAGGTCTTCCACTGACCCACCACTGCAACTTAAGATCATCTGACCGAGGTCTTCCACTGACCCACCACTGCAACTTATGGTCATCTGACCGAGGTCTTCCACTGACCCACCACTGCAACTTATGGTCAGCTGACCGAGGTCTTCCACTGACCCACCACTGCAACTTAAGATCATCTGACCGAGGTCTTCCACTGACCCACCACTGCAACTTATGGTCATCTGACCGAGGTCTTCCACTGACCCACCACTGCAACTTAAGATCATCTGACCGAGGTCTTCCACTGACCCACCACTGCAACTTATGGTCAGCTGACCGAGGTCTTCCACTGACCCACCACTGCAACTTATGGTCATCTGACCGAGGTCTTCCACTGACCCACCACTGCAACTTAAGATCATCTGACCGAGGTCTTCCACTGACCCACCACTGCAACTTAAGATCATCTGACCGAGGTCTTCCACTGACCCACCACTGCAACTTATGGTCATCTGACCGAGGTCTTCCACTGACCCACCACTGCAACTTAAGATCATCTGACCGAGGTCTTCCACTGACCCACCACTGCAACTTATGGTCATCTGACCGAGGTCTTCCACTGACCCACCACTGCAACTTATGGTCATCTGAGAGAGACCTTCCACTGGCTCACCACTGCAACTTATGGTCATCTGAGCAAGAACTTCAACTGGCTCACCACTGCAACTTATGGTCATCTGAGCAAGACCTTCCACTGGCTCACCACTGCAACTTATGGTCATCTGAGCAAGACCTTCCACTGGCTCACCACTGCAACTTATGGTCATCTGAGAGAGACCTTCCACTGGCTCACCACTGCAACTTATGGTCATCTGAGAGAGACCTTCCACTGGCTCACCACTGCAACTTATGGTCATCTGAGCAAGACCTTCCACTGGCTCACCACTGCAACTTATGGTCATCTGAGCAAGACCTTCCACTGGCTCACCACTGCAACTTATGGTCATCTGAGCAAGACCTTCCACTGGCTCACCACTGCAACTTATGGTCATCTGAGCAAGACCTTCCACTGGCTCACCTCTCCATCCTAATAAAAATTAACATACCGGGGAGCGGCGCCCCCGGCAAAACGCTAATCAACATTTTCTAGGTCTAAAACTAAGCGTTTCTGGGTAAAACTAGGTGATTTGTGTGTAAAAACTAGACGTTCTAGTTTTCGGAAGAAACTAGGAAGTTTTTGGAGAAAATCTGAGCGTTTTAAAGGAAACAAAGAGGGTTTTAAAGGCAGTAAAGAGTGTTTTAAAGGCTTCAAAGAGCGTTTTAAAGGCTTCAAAGAGCGTTTTAAAGGCTGCAAAGAGCGTTTTAAAGGCAGCAAAGAGCGTTTTAAAGGCAGCAAAGAGCGTTTTAAAGGCAGCAAAGAGCGTTTTAAAGGCAGCAAAGAGCATTTTAAAGGCAGCAAAGAGCGTTTTAAAGGCAGCAAAGAGCATTTTAAAGGCAGCAAAGAGCGTTTTAAAGGCAGCAGAGAGCGTTTTAAAGGCAGCAAAGAGCGTTTTAAAGGCAGCATAGAGCATTTTAAAGGCAGCAAAGAGCATTTTAAAGGCAGCAAAGAGCATTTTAAAGGCAGCAGAGAGCGTTTTAAAGGCAGCAAAGAGTTGTGTGAATTGCGATGTTGTACACAGGCATTCCTTGTATCGTCAGTCCTGCTTGCATATTGGTGTTCTGAAATACGTGTTTGGAGGTCTCTTGATGTTTCGCCCACATATAATTTGTTGCAGTCATTACAAGGGATTATGTATACCCCTGCAGAGGATGGAGGCTTGTCCTGTCTACTACTGGTAATGTCCTTGATGGTCGTGGTTGTGGAGGTAGATACTTGGAATGATGTATTGGAAAAGATGTTGGAAACATGTTTGGCAATGGAGTTGGTGGGAAGGACTATGTATCTCTTCTCGGCAGTGTCTTCTCTGGGTGTGTTGAAGATGTTTAATGCCCGCCGTCTGCAGTCTCTGGTGAAGTGACGAGGATAGTGGAGTTTAGAAAATACTTGTTCAATTATAGTGCATTCTTCCTCAAGGAACTCATTGCTGCAGATTCTGAGTGCACGCAGGAAGAAGCCTATAATTACACCACGTTTGGTTTTGGTGTCGTGGTGAGAGAAGTGGAGAAGATCGTTTTGGTTGGTGGGTTTTCGATAGACTTTAAAACGAAGTTCGTGGTCAGCTTTGCAGAGCAGAACATCAAGGAAAGGAAGAGTGTTGTCGACTTCTTCTTCAAGTGTGAACTGGATTGAAGGCTCGACCTGGTTGAGCTTGTCTTGGAGAGCTTGAACGTTGAAGCGTTTAGGAGTTATGAGGAGAATGTCGTCTACATAACGGAGCCAGGTGACAGACGAAGGAATAATGGTGGAGAAACGTTCGGCTTCAAGATGTTCCATGTATAGGTTCGCCAGGACCGCACTGAGTGGCGAACCCATGGGTAGTCCAAAAGTCTGCTGAAAGAGGTGACTTTCGAAAGAGAAACACGTAAAGCCAATACATAGTTCAACAAGGTCGATGAAATCGCTGGCTGGAATGGGAAGATCAAGTGAATCGTCAATTTTCCTGCGCAGGAGATCGATGGCTTGTGTAGTAGGTACTTTGGTGAATAGGGAAGTTACGTCAAGGCTGGAAAGTTTCTTGTTCCTGATGTTGATGTTGCGAATGCGATTGAGAAGATCACCTGAGTGTTTGAGATGTGCTGGACTGATAGTGCCCAAGAGTTTAGAGAGGTGTTTTGCGAGAATTCCTGAGATCTCTTGCGCAGGAAAATTGACGATTCACTTGATCTTCCCATTCCAGCCAGCGATTTCATCGACCTTGTTGAACTATGTGTTGGCTTTACGTGTTTCTCTTTCGAAAATCACCTCTTTCAGCAGACTTTTGGACTACCCATGGGTTCGCCACTCAGTGCGGTCCTGGCGAACCTATACATGGAACATCTAGAAGCCGAACGTTTCTTCACCATTATTCCTTCGTCTGTCACCTGGCTCCGTTATGTAGACGACATTCTCCTCATAACTCCTAAACGCTTCAACGTTCAAGCTCTCCAAGACAAGCTCAACCAGGTCGAGCCTTCAATCCAGTTCACACTTGAAGAAGAAGTCGACAACACTCTTCCTTTCCTTGATGTTCTGCTCTGCAAAGCTGACCACGAACTTCGTTTTAAGTCTATCGAAAACCTACCAACCAAAACGATCTTCTCCACTTCTCTCACCACGACACCAAAACCAAACGTGGTGTAATTATAGGCTTCTTCCTGCGTGCACTCAGAATCTGCAGCAATGAGTTCCTTGAGGAAGAATGCACTATAATTGAACAAGTATTTTCTAAACTCCACTATCCTCGTCACTTCATCAGAGACTGCAGACGGCGGGCATTAAACATCTTCAACACACCCAGAGAAGACACTGCCGAGAAAAGATACATAGTCCTCCCCACCAACTCCATTGCCAAACATGTTTCCAACATCTTTTCCAATACATCATTCCAAGTATCTACCTCCACAACCACGACCATCAAGGACATCACCAGTAGTAGACAGGACAAGCCTCCATCCTCTGCAGGGGTATACATAATCCCTTGTAATGACTGCAACAAATTATATGTGGGCGAAACATCAAGAGACCTCCAAACACGTATTTCAGAACACCAATATGCAAGCAGGACTGACGATACAAGGAATGCCTGTGTACAACATCGCAATTCACACAACCATTTAATTAACTACAGAAACTCAAGACTTATCGCCACAGAAGACAACACTCAATACCGATGAATCCTGGAATCATCGTTTATCTCTATAACCAACAATTTCAACCAGAACAATGGCTTCTATAACATAGCTGAACCACTCGCCAAGAAACTTCTTCATTGCTATCCCACATAAGAACATAGAACACTGCAGAAGGTCTACTCGCAACTTGTCCAATACCCCTGCCAAGCTACCCAAGACTATAACCCCACCCGGTAGATCATGAGATGCAGCATTCTCCACCTGACCTCAACATTCTGAACATGACTATAAATACTCTCGTACCTTCCAACCCCAGGTAGATCCGTGTGTGACTTGAAAAAGCCCACTGTGTGGGGGAAACGTTGTCAATAAAGGATCACATTATACTGCATTTGTGTTTATATTTCTAACCTAATCTAACCTAACCTATCCTAACTTAACCTAATCTAACCTAACCTATCCTGATCTATCCTAACCTAATCTAACCTAACCTATCCTAACCTAACCTACCCTAACCTATCCTAACCGATCACAACCTAACCTATCCTAACCTAACCTATCCTAACTTATCCAGACCTTTCCTAACCTAACCTATCCTAACGTAACAACCTAATCTAACTTAACCTAGCCTAACCTATCCTGACCTATCCTAACCTAACCTAATCTAACCTAAATTATCCTAACCTAACCTAACCTATCCTAACCTAACCTAGCCTATCCTAACCTAACCTAACCTAACCTAGCCTATCCTAACCTAACCTATCCTAACCTAACCTAGCCTATCCTAACCTATTCTAACCTATCCTAAGCTATCCTAACCTAACCTATCCTAACCTAACCTAACATAGCCTATCCTATCCTAACCTATCCTAAATTATCCTAACCTAACCTAACCTAGCCTATCCTAACCTAACCTAGCCTATCGTAACCTAACCTAACCTAGCCTATCCTAAAATAACCTAGCCTATCCTAACCTAACCTAACCTAGCCTATCCTAACCTAGCCTATCCTAATCTATCCTAACCTATCCTAACCTAACCTATCCTAACCTAACCTATCCTAACCTAACCTATCCTAACCTAACCTAACCTAACCTATCCTAACCTATCATAACCTAACCTATCCTAACCTAACCTAACCTATCCTAACCTAACCTATCATAACCTAACCTAACCTATCCTAACCTATCAAAACCTAACCTATCCTAACCTAACCTATCCTAACCTAACCTAACCTAACCTATCCTAACCTATCATAACCTAACCTATCCTATCATAACCTAACCTATTCTAACCTAACCTAACCTATCCTAACCTATCATAACCTAACCTAACCTAACCTAACCTAACCTATCCTAACCTATCATAACCTAACCTAACCTATCATAACCTAACCTAACCTAACCTATCCTAACCTAACCTAACCTAACCTAACCTAACCTAACCTATCATAACCTAACCTAATCTAACCTAACCTAACCTATCCTAACCTAACCTAACCTATCCTAACCTAACCTAACCTAACCTATCCTAACCTAACCTAACCTAACCTATCCTAACCTAACCTAACCTAACCTATCCTAACCTAACCTAACCTAACCTAACCTAACCTAACCTATCCTAACCTAACCTAACCTAACCTAACCTAACCTATCCTAACCTAACCTAACCTATCCTAACCTAACCTAACCTAACCTATCCTAACCTATCATAACCTAACCTAACCTAACCTATCATAACCTAACCTAACCTAACCTATCCTAACCTAACCTAACCTAACCTAACCTAACATAACCTAACCTATCATAACCTAACCTAACCTAACCTAACCTAACCTATCCTAACCTAACCTAACCTATCCTAACCTAACCTAACCTAACCTAACCTATCCTAACCTAACCTAACCTAACCTAACCTATCCTAACCTAACCTAACCTATCCTAACCTAACCTAACCTAACCTAACCTATCCTAACCTAACCTAACCTAACCTATCCTAACCTAACCTAACCTAACCTATCCTAACCTAACCTAACCTATCCTAACGTATCATAACCTAACCTAACCTAACCTATCATAACCTAACCTAACCTAACCTATCCTAACCTAACCTAACCTATCCTAACCTAACCTAACCTAACCTATCCTAACCTATCATAACCTAACCTAACCTAACCTAACCTATCATAACCTAACCTAACCTATCCTAACCTAACCTAACCTAACCTATCCTAACCTAACCTAACCTAACCTATCCTAACCTATCATAACCTAACCTAACCTAACCTAACCTATCCTAACCTAACCTAACCTAACCTAACCTAACCTAACCTATCCTAACCGAGCCTCTACATATATTTTCCGTCTCTAGTTCAAATACATTTTAGAAAAATTACAAAATTTTCCACAATAATGTTTTTACGAGCAAAAGTTTTTATATATAATTTTTGAGAGCACATAAGCATTATTATTAAATTATTTAAGGTTACTGAAGGTTAACTTAATAAAAATCGGCAAATGGAAAATTGGAATTAAAGTATATTATCTATGCTAGGATAATTAAGGCTGTTTGTAGGATTTACACCTCTGGTAAATCATACTTAATTCCCTATGATGAGATTTGGTAAATTCTCGATGTATATACACAAAAATACACACCTACTAGTGTGTATAGCCTGTGAACTGGCAGAAAATTTGGTTTAATAATAATAATAATCTCTACCAGTATATGTACAAGGTTTGGTTTATTAGGCTTAAAGTCTGTCTTATACACGAGGGTCATTATGGCCACATGTGCAACACCAGTCCTGGACACTAACAGTACATCACAAGTACAGAACGTGTCACAATACCCGGACTGGAACGACACAAATAACCCGCACGTACGTAGAGAGAAGCTTACCATAACGTAAATAACCCGCACGTACGTAGAGAGAAGCTTACCATAACGTAAATAACCCGCACGTACGTAGAGAGAAGCTTACCATAACGTAAATAACCCGCTCGAACGTAGAGAGAAGCTTACCATAACGTAAATAACCCGCACGTACGTAGAGAGAAGCTTACCATAACGTAAATAACCCGCACGTACGTAGAGAGTAGCTTACCATAACGTAAATAACCCGCACGTACGTAGAGAGAAGCTTACCATAACGTAAATAACCCGCACGTACGTAGAGAGAAGCTTACCATAACGTAAATAACCCGCACGTACGTAGAGAGAAGCTTACCATAACGTAAATAAGTATCATTTACGTTTATACATCAGTGATGTTGATTCTATTATCCCTTCGTACAGATTAGTCCAGAATCATGAGAAAGAATTTAGGAGATATAGATGGCCAGTTCAATCAGCAGTAACTACCTTCAGGAAACAAACTTTGACAAGTTTCCATAGGCTGGGGTGTCCACAATAAACTTTTTGGAGGACTGTCTCAGCCTGATATAAAAACAAATACATTTGGTGTAAAACCGAGTAAAAATATGAGGGTAGGGTAATACGAGGGAGGAACTGTGTTCTCTGATCCACGTATCAGCACCTAGTTAGATTTCAACACTCTTTTAAAAACTGATATTGATTGAACATTAAAATGGTATAAAATACCGACAGGTTGTTAGGTAAGACACATATGCAACAGTTAGGTATCTTTATTTCGAAACGTTTCGCCTATGGAACAATGGTCTTCTCCAGACTGAGGGACTGACCACCTCAAAACTTTAAGGGTGATGGACTGATTACATCGTTTTCAAGTCTCTTCTGCTTCTACCAACTTTTCTGTACTCGACTGAAGAAGCCTACTGTGTAGGCGAAACGTTTCGAAATAAAGATACCTAACTGTTGCATATGTGTCATACCTAACAACAAAAACTGATATACATCAGAGGAGGTATAAAGAGAATTGTCATAGATGGACAATTAGCCGTCACATAAGTGTTGAGACCCTCACTGTTCTCTGTACTGGATTAAAGAAACCACTGGCTGTCGAAACCTTGCCTCAATTCAACTTGTGAGTTTTCTAAACTACATCGCAGTCTATATAAACGACAACGATGAGGGAATAAACGCCGACAGATGTTTGACGCAATAGGCTACCAGATTCCTGATGCGAACTCGGGACAGCAAGAGGATAAGAAGGAAGGTTGACTCTGGTCGGAGACGAGGCTGATGCAGTTCATTAAGGACAAATATTAGGTATAAAGTATATAACTATAGCACTTATAAGCTAAACAATATTGATCTTAGAGTGACTGAGATAAATATCTAGGAGTCCTGTTCAGCAGTATTTGTCCGTAAGTATTTAATAATAATATAATTTCTTGCCCTTATGTCATGAATTATAACTAAGATAAGATTTCGTTCGGATTTTTAACCCCGGAGGGTTAGCCACCCACGATAACCCTAAAAAGTCAGCGCATCATCGTGGACTGTAACCTATTTCCATTGTGGTCCTCAATCTTGTCCCCCAGGATGCGACCCACACCAGTCCACTAACACCCAGGTACATATTTGCTGCTAGGTGAGCAGGACAACAGGTGTAAGGAAATGTGTCGAAATGTTTCCACCCGCCGGGAATCGAACCCGGGCCCTCCGTGTGTGAAGCGAGAACTTTAGCCACCAGGCCACCGAGTTAACTTTACATACATATATGTGCTGGAAAATATAGGCTAAAGGCATTGAACTTACACTCTTAAGAAAGTTATAAAATTAGGGAAGACATGACTAAAGTGTACACACTAAACTTACACTTTTAGGTAAGGCATAAAATCAGACATGACTGAAGTGTACAAATGGAATACGGGAATAATTAAATGGATATAAATAACGTGTTTAGCATATCTAATCACGAAAAGATTCGCGGCAATAGATTTAAGTTGGAGGAATTTAGATTTAGGAAGGATATTTAGAATTAACGGTTTGGCAGTAAAGTTGTAGGCAAGTGGAACAAACTCCCAGGTACAGTCATTGGGTAGATTTATTTATAAGTTGGACTGGTACATGGGTTGGGTGTGGGTGGGTGCGAGTTAAACCTACCTAGCATGGGCCAGTGTTCCATCGTTATGTTCCTAAGTTCCCACCATCGTATAACCCACAGTAAGACAAGTTTACAACGGAAATCTGCTGTCTTCTAAGTCTAAATCCTGACCTTGTTTTTGCCCTTTTACGATGGAGATATTTTTTTTTGTACGTAAGGGGGTTAAATGGAGAAATACATCAGGCCGAGGGGCAGGTTATTGATGGGGAAAACGCTGAGACTCTCTCCTCTAAGATCACACAAGCAGAGTTGTGTTGTGTCGCAAATTTATACCAACTACGGAACTACGATGTCGCAAGGTCCCGCCACCAGTCGCCCGTTGCATCCTAATCTCGTGTCAGCATCTCTTGTGTAAGATAACAGCATCCTCACCAGTGGTGGCTCATGATGCCAGTGATACCTATACTATCGTACCGCATCAAACTTCTGCTTCTATTTATTTTTTTTATCTCGTTTCAGCAAAAAAATTAAAAAATAGCTTATAGATACATTGAAAAAACATACAACAGATTTTTCCTGTAATATATTAGTCAGTTGCAAATTATTTTAGCGTAAAGTTGATTAAGTCATACGTCTGGCAGTGAGCATCTAGGGGGGACTGCAGCTCTACAGCTCCTATGGACGAATCGCCTGACCATTCGAAATACAACACTAAACCTCTGCTACCATGAGCATACAACACAACGAATGATAGAAATACACTACACAACAAATCTCACACTAGAGTGAGCTTCCAAAGGAAAATTAATCACTGGAATGAGTTGACGGTACATTGAATCCTCTAGCGATGTACCATTGCTTACAGAAATTTTGTGTTGTACCTCACAACCAGAGGTTATAGTGTGTTTTAAGCTCACAGATTAAGGTTACTGTGTGTGTTGTACCTTCATGAGCCAGAAAAGGTACCATTGTATTGTACCCTACACACTAGTAAAGGTACCGCTGTATTGCACTCCCACATACTAGTAAAGGTATCATTGTATTGTACCCCCCACACTAGTAAAGGTACTGCTGTATTGTACCCTCACACACTAGGTACCATTGTATTGTACCCTCACACACTAGTTAATCCCACACTGTTAAAGGAATCTCGTGTTGTAATCTCGTCTCGTTAGCCAATACGTTCCTGACTGGATTTAACTAAGTACGCGGTTTACACTCTAATGTCAGTATCCAGATAAAATTAGTTTTGTGTAAACTTTGTTAGATTGTAGGGGCATCAGTGCTTGAGAAAGGAGGTATTTATGGTTCATGAGGTCTGGAACAAGAGGAACTGGAAAATGGTCTGGAGGTACCAACAAGATGTGGAGAAAGACACTTCTGGAAAAGTATAGCCACTAGTGGCTCCTTCAGTACAAATATAGAGAAAACTAAGGAGAATATATAGAGCCAGAAGTCGTAGTAGTAGTAGTAGTAGCCTAGCAGTTGCTGCTTGTCCTTTAGGAGTTTATTCTAGGTAATACAATGCAATAACACAGGCAATAAGACAATCAGGGGCTTAAACTTAAGTTTGGGAGATTTCGTACTCCTGATTTAAGCTCTGTTTCTTCTGTTGATGTCCCAGGCAAACAAAAATGTGCAAAAAAGCTGGACCTGAAATTGTCCGTATACCCGACGTCCTTGTCAATAAGACGGGAGGAATCAGGCAAAAATATTCTCTCTCTTTTCGACAGTATTTTGCACGTGTTCATTTTCCAAGTGTACTTTGTTGCACCTGGTCTTTTTCTGCACTTGGGATGGGCATGTTGGAAATGGTATAAAATACCAACAAGTTATGGATGACAACATTAATTACTTATCATACCCATGTTGTTGTGGATAATGCTGGTGAAGAGTCCAAAAGAAAACTTGGCCAAATCACTGAAAGAACGAAAATCTCTATCCGTTGCTAATAATTAAGACACATATGCAACAATTGGGTATCTGTACTGATAAAACGTTTTGTCTATACATTAGGCTTCTGCAGTCAAATACCCAGGCAGCTACTAACACTTACTGTCTCTGTATTAGACTGAAGATACCCAACTGCTGCACGTGTGTCTTAATTATCAACAAGGGATAGACATCTTTGTTCCTTCAGTGACTTGGCGGACCTTTTAGACTCTTCGCCAGCATTATCCACAACAAGAGTGTAAGTAAATAATGTCCTCGTAATAACGCCCGCACATCTTGACAGCCACAACCCCCATAAAAGGCTTAACAAGAGCCTTCTGAAAGCCTGGGAAGAAGAATGATCTTACATACCGCTCCAGTAATGATTCTAGACTAAACGAGGAATCAGTGGCTTAAGAAAATAACACAATTTAAACAGTAAGCTTCTTGACAAGGCATGTTCTCACATGCTCCAACAATTCAGTGAACTATTCCCCTCTTTAGTTCTACAGCAAACACTGCAAGAAGCAGTACCTTCACACCATTGTCCTAATAATAATAATAATAATAATAATAATAATAATAATAATAATAATAATATTTATTTCTACAAGTATATGTACAAGGTATACAGACCTAGTTGATATCAATAACCTACTTACTACTCTACAAAAACCCTGTTCTTCCCAGGATGCGACCCACACCAGTCGACTTACACCCAGGTACCCATTTTATTGATGGGTTAACCATCAGTAATATGGGAAACACATCCAATGTTTTTACCCTTAATGGGAATCAAACCCGGACACTCAGCGTGTGAAGCGAGAGCTTTGCCAACCAGGCCACGAGGCACAGCTAAACCAAACTCTTCTTTACAAAGCTAATATGGAAAAGCTGTAATTACTGCAACAGGAGATAAGCTTTCTGCTTGAATATTGCTTAGTGGAGGAATATACTATCTGTGGGCATCTCACATCTTAATTAAGGAACAATGTGGGGATGTTTAGATAAGCAACGATAACCAATAGGTGAATGAAGCTACTGTGCTTTATACATACCCACTTTATACATACCCGCTTTATACATACCCGCTTTATACATACCTGCTTTATACATACCCGCTTTATACATACCTGCTTTATACATACCTGCTTTATACATACCCGCTTTATACATACCCACTTTATACATACCCGCTTTATACATACCCACTTTATACATACCCGCTTTATACATACCCACTTTATACATACCCGCTTTATACATACCCACTTTATACATACCCACTTTATACATACCCGCTTTATACATACCCACTTTATACATACCTGCTTTATACATACCCGCTTTATACATACCCACTTTATACATACCTGCTTTATACATACCCGCTTTATACATACCCACTTTATACATACCCGCTTTATACATACCCGCTTTATACATACCCGCTTTATACATACCCACTTTATACATACCCGCTTTATACATACCCGCTTTATACATACCCGCTTTATACATACCCGCTTTATACATACCCACTTTATACATACCTGCTTTATACATACCCGCTTTATACATACCCGCTTTATACATACCCACTTTATACATACCCACTTTATACATACCCACTTTATACATACCCACTTTATACATACCCACTTTATACATACCCACTTTATACATACCCACTTTATACATACCCACTTTATACATACCCACTTTATACATACCCACTTTATACATACCCACTTTATACATACCCACTTTATACATACCCACTTTATACATACCCACTTTATACATACCCACTTTATACATACCCACTTTATACATACCCGCTTTATACATACCCACTTTATACATACCCGCTTTATACATACCCGCTTTATACATACCCGCTTTATACATACCCGCTTTATACATACCCACTTTATACATTCCCACTTTATACATACCTGCTTTATACATACCCGCTTTATACATACCTGCTTTATACATACCCGCTTTATACATACCCACTTTATACATACCCGCTTTATACATACCCGCTTTATACATACCCACTTTATACATACCCGCTTTATACATACCCACTTTATACATACCCGCTTTATACATTCCCGCTTTCATACATGGATGATGTCAAGGACTCCTTTAAAGCAAAGCCCATTCCCAAACTAGACCACCAAAGGATATTATAAGGTACTCTTAATGGACACAGCCAAAGAACTCTGCGTCCAGAGTCCCAGATAATTTCCAGTATACTGTCATCCCTTTTGGTATGTGCACTGTATCTGCCACATTTCAAAAGTTAATTCTTACTGTCATTAAGGGGTTATTAGGAACCCAAGCTTATTTAGAGGATTTGGAATTAGTTTTTGATACATGGGACGAACACATCGCCTGACTCAGGGAGTTATTTAAAAGATTCCAAAAACGCCAGTTAACAATTTCCATTTGGCATGTCCCTGTGGACTTTTCCGTGTGGACTTTTCCGTGGAGACTTTTCCGTGGGGACTTTTCCGTTGGGACTTTTCCGTGGGGACTTTTCCATGGTGACTTTTCCATGGGGACTTTTCAGTGGGGACTTTTCAGTGGGGACTTTTCAGTGGGGACTTTTCAGTGGGGACTTTTCAGTGGGGACTTTTCAGTGGGGACTTTTCAGTGGGGACTTTTCAGTGGGGACTTTTCAGTGGGGACTTTTCAGTGGGGACTTTTCAGTGGGGACTTTTCAGTGGGGACTTTTCAGTGAGGACTTTTCAGTGGGGACTTTTCAGTGGGGACTTTTCAGTGGGGACTTTTCAGTGGGGACTTTTCCGTGGGGACTTTTCCGTGGGGACTTTTCCGTGGGGGACTTTTCCGTGGGGGACTTTTCCGTGGGGGACTTTTCCGTGGGGGACTTTTCCGTGGGGGACTTTTCCGTGGGGGACTTTTCCGTGGGGGACTTTTCCGTGGGGGACTTTTCCGTGGGAACTTTTCCGTGGGGACTTTTCCGTGGGGACTTTTCCGTGGGGACTTTTCCGTGGGGGACTTTTCCGTGGGGGACTTTTCCGTGGGAACTTTTCCGTGGGGACTTTTCCGTGGGGACTTTTCCGTGGGGGACTTTTCTGTGGGAACTTTTCCGTGGGGACTTTTCCGTGGGGACGTGCCATCACAAGTAATCTAATGATTACTTATGACGGAAGATTTCTATAGGGATTTTTATTAACTTTTCTTATGTCCTCCTTAAGAACCATTACTAACGCAAAAATCTTATATGTAGAACAATCACTGTAAAAAGAATAGTGAACTTTCAAGCACTTTCATAATTTATAGTGAGAAATCAGGAAAGCACTCAGGAGTTCACTATTCTTATTGTAAAAATCTTATATATCAACTAGTGAGGCTTTTAAAAAATATAAAGGCTGTTGTGTATAGCTCCCACGTTATCACTAGATTATTAAAGTCTATATTTAGCAAGTAAATACCTGTGATACGAGAGCTGGAAGGTCTTGCTTATTTCTCGTTAAGACTTAAACCTCACAAGGGAGCCTACTCGACCAATGAAAATAAGGCCCTCGCTTTAGAGCACTGTGGTGTGTCTATGTATGTCGTTCAGGTATACAATAGCCAAACCAACTCACTGATATATCAGAACTCCAAGTGGAATAAGAACACTTGATGTGCTAGGCTTTAAGACTTTAGCACCACATCATTACCAAGCACACACACCCACACACACACATATACACACACACAGGCTGGTTCCATACATAGCTTTAAGTTGAGGTATCATAAAGCACAGAGCAGGAAGAGTAACCTAGTAGTGGCCAGTGAAGAGGCGGGGCCAGGAACTGTGACTTGACCCCAGCAACCACAACTAGGTGAGCACAACTAGGCGAGTATACACACACTTACCTATACACAACTACACACACATACCTATACACAACTACACACACACACACCCATACACAACTACACACACACACCTGTACACAACTACACACACACACACCTATACACTACACACACACACACCTATACACAAATACACATACACACACACAAGCAAGAGAGGGGACTACACAGGCATGAGGAACTTTCTGCACGAGGTTCAGTGGGACAGAGAACTGGAAGGGAAGTCAGTAAATGAGATGGAATATGCGACAATAAATATGCAAGGAAATTGAGGAGAGGTTTGTACCCAAGGGTAACAGAAATAACGAGAAAGGCCAGAACGAATCTTTGGTTCACCCAGAGGTGTAGAGAGGTCAAAACTAAATGCGCTAGAGAATGGAAGAAGTATAGGAGGCAAAGGACCTAGGAGAATAAGGGGAGTAGTCGAAGAGCCAGAAATAAATATGCACAGGTAAGGAGGGCCAATCGACAAAACGAAAATGATATAGCAGCGAAAGCCAAGTCCGACAAAACTGTTGTACAGTTACATCAGGAGGAAACCAGGACCAGGTAATCTGGCTGAGGAAAGAAGGAGGCGAGATCACAAGAAATGACCGAGAAGTATGTGAGGAGCTCAACATGAGATTTAAAGAAGTATTCAGAGAGACAGAAAGGACTCCAGAAACACGCAGTGGTGGGGTACACCACCAAGTGCTAGACACAATACATACAACCGAGAAAGTGGTGAGGAGGCTGCTATGCCAACTAGATATCTCAAAAGCGATGGCGCCCGATATCATCTTTCTGTGGGTCCTGAGAGAGGGAGGAGAGGCACTGTGTGTACCACTAACCTTCAACACATCTACTGAAACAGGGCGACTATCTGAGGTATGGAAGACAGCAAAAGTAGTCCCAATTTTTGAAAAAGAAGATAGACACAAAGCATTCAACTAGAGACCAGTGTCACTGACATATATGGTATGCAAAGTCATGGGGACGATTATCAGGAGAAGAGTGGTGGAGCACCTAGAAAGGAATGAGCTTATCAGCGACAACCCGAACAGTTTCAGCGAAATCCTGTGTCACAAACCTACTGGAGTTTTATGACAAGTTGATGACAGCAAAGCAAGAGAGAGAAGGGTGGGTAGACTGCGTTTTCTTGGGCTGTAAGAAGGCTTCTGGCCTAGTACCACACAAGAGATTAGTGCAAAAGTTGGAGGACCAGGCAGGTGTAACTGGGGAGGCACTGCAATGGATCAGAGAATACCTGACAGGAAGGTATCAGTGATTCATGGTATGTGACGAGGTGTCAGAGTGGGCATCTGTGACGAACAGGGTTCAGCAGGGGTCGGTTCTAGGACCGGTGCTGTTTTTGGTGTATGTGAATGACATGACGGAAGGGATAGAGTCAAAAGTGTCCTTGTTTGCAGACGATGTGAAGCTAATGAAGAGAATTCAATTGGACGAGGATCACGCAGAACTACAGATGTATCTGAACAGGCTGCAAGCCTTTTCCAGCAACCGGCTCCTAGAGTTTAACCCCACCAAATGCAGTCATGAGGATCGGGGAATGGCAAAGAAGACTGCAGACAGAGTACAGTTTATTGGGCCAAAGACTGCAAACCTCACTCAAGGAAAAGGATCTTGGGGTGAGCATAATACCGAGCACATCTGAGGCGTACAACAACCAAATAACTGCTGCAGCATATGGGCGCCTGGCAAACTTAAGAATAGCGTTCAGACACCTCAGTAAGGAATCGTTGAGGACTCTGTACACAGCGTACGTGAGGCCCGTACTGGAGTATGCGACACCAGTTTGGAACCTAAACCTGGTCAAGCACTTAAAGAAATTAGAGAAAGTGCGAAGGTTTGCAACAAGACTAGTCCTGGAGCTAAGGGGCATGTCCTACGAGAAGAGATTAAGGGAAATGGACCTGACGACACTAGAGGACAGAGCGGGACATGATAACGACATAAAATACTGAGAGGAATTGACAAGGTGGACAGAGAGAGGATGTTCCAAAGATGGGACACAACAACAAGGGGACACAATTGGAAGTTGAAGACTCAGATGAGTTACAGGGTTGTTAGGAAGTATTTCTTCATTCAGAGTTGTCAGGAAGTGGAATAATCTGGAGAGTGATGTAGTGGAGGCAGGAACCATACACAGCTTTAAGAAGAGATAAGATAAAGCTCATGGACCAGGGAGAGAGAGAACCTAGTAGCAACCAGTGAAGAGGCGGAGCCAGGAACTATGAATTGACCCCTGCAACCACAATTAGGCGAGTACAATTAGGTGAAACATCGGGAAGGTCAACACTGGTGGACTTACTCTTCACAGTTTATATACTGATATGAACTATTGTTAATGATAAGAGTGATGGATAACTTTTATCTCTTATCTTCCCCTTACTATGGTAAATGAGCAGGTATTTTGTGGCCATCCACAAGTGTCTTGAACCCATGTTCTCTCTGTTGTCTGCCGTGACTTGTTCTTGTAAGTTTAATTTCAAATATAACGTTTGTCTAGTTTTGGAACCGTGACTCATGAAATCGTAATGACATAATTGCAAACAAACCATACCACGGACGGGGATAGAACCCGCGGTCAGAGTCTCTCAAAACTCCAGACCGTCGCGTTAGCCACTGGACCAGCTAGCCACAATAAAATTCATCCAACTAGTTATATTTCAACACCATAGGAAGGTTAGCATAGGCCACCACTGTGACCACAAATTCAAGTTTTTACAAACGAACTCTAGTTCAAGTCCCCTCAAAGCCGTTAACATGATTCACGAAATGGTAATGGCACGATTGCAAACAAAGCATCCAACGGACGGGGTAGAACCCGCGGTCAGAGAGTCTTAAAAATCCAGACCGGGATGGCTTGTTTTGCAACCGTTTGAGATGAGGATTACCAGCTGGGAAATATGATAAGGGAAAGGAAGCCTCATTAGCAAGCTTTCACATGTGCTGTAGTGGCACATTACACATCTGAAGGATGAGGGACCCCGGCTATAACCATGGTCTGGTGTCGGGGGTGTTACGAGCACAGAGTGCAACACTTTTATTCATTGCACATCACACAATCTGTATCCTATCGATAATCAACCAAAACCAAGAAGCTTATGGGGGACATAGGCGTCTGGGTCCTCCCCCCCCTGCCCCCCTCCCCCCGTATCTGCCAATGTTCTCTCAGTGATCACAAAATTTTTAGGAAAATCTAAAAATAGACATTTTTAATGCAAATTTGTAATTTTTTTTACCAAAAACTGCAACTTTCTGGGATTTCTTTGACTCGCTTCATGACCTGTCCAATAAAAACTTGCGTTTGCTAAGATAAATCAGAGCTACAAGCCTAAACCAAAAAATTTGTCCTGGAAAATAAACCAGTCGAATAATATAGGAATTAGGCTAAGTATGGCAAGCTGTTTCATGACTGTGCAGTTAACAGGTAATTAGGAGATGCAGGTTGAGATAATTAAGGTAATTACAAGGTTTAATGCCGTGGATCACCGGACCTCTCCAAAGACTGGTGAGTTGTGGAGAACAGAGGGAGAGAGAAATGCAAGTAGGGAGGTAGAGAGGAATAGAGAGAAGCGTAGTTGGAAGGGAAGGCAGAGAGGGAAAGAGAGGCAGGCAGCGATATATACATACATACACACACACACACACTGAGGAAAGAAGGTGGAGAACTCCCAAGAAACGATCAAGAGGTATGTGAGGAGCTCAACACGAGATTTAAGGAAGTATTTACAGTGGAGACAGGAAGGCCTCTCGGGGGACAGACCAGATGGGGACACCAGCAAGGGATATACCAACAAGTGTTGGATGACATACATACAGATGAGGAGAAGGTGAAGAAACTGCTAAGGGACATCGATACCTCAAAGGCAATGGGACCGGACATCTCCCCGTGGGTCCTTAGAGAGGGAGCGGATATGTTGTGTGTGCCACTTACCACAATCTTCAACACATCTCTGGAAACTGGGCAACTACCTGAGGTATGGAAGACGGCAAATGTAGTTCCCATTTTTAAAAAAGGAGACAGAAAAGAGGCACTAAACTATAGACCTGTGTCATTGACGTGTATAGTATGCAAAGTTATGGAGAAGATTATCAGGATGAGAGTGGTGGAGCACCTGGAACGGAACAAGAGTATAAATGCCAACCAGCACGGATTCACGGAAGGCAAATCCTGTGTCACAAACCTTCTGGAGTTTTATGATAAACAGAAGTAAGACATGAGAGAGAGGGGTGGGTTGATTGCATCTTCTTGGGCTGCAAGAAGGCCTTTGACACAGTTACTCACAAGAGATTACGGCAGACGCTAGAGGATCAGGCTCATATAACAGGAAGGGCACTGCAATGGATCAGAGAATACCTGACAGGGAGACAACAACGAGTCATGGTACGTAATGATGTATCACAGTGGGCACCTGTGACGAGCGGCGTCCCAGAGGGGTCGGTCCTAAGACCAGTGCAATTTTTGGTATATGTGAACATGATGGAAGGGTTAGACTCAGAAGTGTCCCTGTTTGCAGATGATGTGAAGTTAATGAGGAGAATTAAATCAGATAAGGACCAGGCAGGACTTCAAAGAGACCTGGACAGACTGGACACCTGGTCCAGCAAATGGCTTCTCGAATTGAATCCCACCAAGTGCAAAGTCATGAAGATAGGGGAAGGGCACAGAAGACCACAGACAGAGTATAGGCTAGGTGGACAAAAACTGCAAACCTCGCTGAAGGAGAAAGATCTTGGGGTGAGTATAACACCGAGCATGTCTCCGGAAGCACACATCAACCAGATAACTGCTGCAGCATATGGTTGTGAAGGCTTACTCAGCCCTGTAACAACTTCAGACAGTATTACCAAGGCTGGCTCCTCCTCAGGAAAATTAATGAATAGAAAAAGAAATAATAATTCACAAAGATAAACACTTTATTATTTATTAAAGCAAACATAAAACAATAAAACATGAAAGGTATATCCTATTTGAAAGAAAAATGAAAAATGAAATGAAAAAATGACATTTGAACTCAACGCTAATATAGTGATACTGGGGCGTCTGGTGTTGGTGACAACCCACCGGCTCGTTCTTCACAGAATCTATAGCCTTGAATAATTAATCCAGATGTCAGGAAAGCAGGTTCGTTACCACTGCTATGATGAGGGGTTACGCCCTTCGTTGGCGTACATAACAGGTAGGTAGATCCAACATGGGACATCTCAGGACGTTAGTCAGTCTCCTTCAATTCTACTCGTTGGTTGGCAGGTGACCCTCTTTGTCATTCCAAGCTGGAAAGATAGACAGGTTACCCACTGCTTAAGAAATCACTCTCCATGATAAGTACCTAAAAGATGTGGTGATTATTAAGACATTTAACATAGCAAGGCTGAAAGGACTAAGTTAATTATTGGTCAAAAGTGAAGCTCTCAACCAATAAGTCCACTAGAATATGATCAGGCGTGTACTTACAGTAGTGTTGGGAGCTGTGAGTCGAGTGATTTACTGTTTGACCGGAGCCCCACACGTCACCTTTCGGGGGGGGGGGAGAGGGAGGGGAAGGGATAGCGGGAGCTAGACTGACCCCTACCTTAAAAGTAGCCGGCAATCAAACTATTGTTACCATACACTCACTTGCTACTCCTATCTGTTGAACTTTTCCCTCACAATGGGCGCCTGGCAAACCTGAGAGCAGCGTTCCGATACCTTAATAAGGAATCGTTCAAGACACTGTACACCGTGTATGTCAGGCCCATACTGGAGTATGCAGCACCTGTTTGGAACCCGCACTTGATAAAGCACGTCAAGAAACTAGAGAAAGTGCAAAGGTTTGCGACAAGGTTAGTTCCAGAGCTAAGGGGAATGTCTTATGAAGAAAGATTAAGGGAAATCGGCCTGACGACACTAGAGGACAGGAGGGTCAGGGGAGACATGATAACGACATATAAAATACTGTGCGGAATAGACAAGGTGGACAAAGACAAGATGCTCCAGGGAGGGGACACAGAAACAAGAGGTCACAATTGGAAGTTGAAGAGAGATATTAGGAAGTATTTCTTTAGTCATAGAGTTGTCAGGAAGTGGAATAGCCTAGAAAGTGATATAGTGGAGGCAGGAACCATACATAGCTTTAAGACGAGGTATGACAAAGCTCAGGAAGCACAGAGAAGACCTAGTAGCGATCAGAGAAGAGGCTGAGCCAGGAGCTGAGTCTCGACCCCTGCAACCAGAATTAGGTGAGTACAATTAGATTACACACACACACCAGTCTGGAACCCACACCTGGTCAAGCACGTCAAGAAGTTAGAGAAAGTACAAAGGTTTGCAACAAGGCTAGTCCCAGAGCTCAAGGGAATGTCGTACGAGGAAAGGTTAAGGGAAATCGGACTGACGACACTGGAGGACAGAAAGGTCAGGGGAGACATGATAACGACATACAAGATACTGCGGGGAATAGACAAGGTGGGCAGAGATAGGATGTTTGTGGCATGCAAAGAGTACGTAACCTTTATTCGGCGCATGGACACACCCTCATTTACAGGCTATCTCCCCCAACCAGCGAACCAGGTTGCTAAGAGTTGATGATGGGGCCCCATCGTTCAACTAGTGACCAGGTTCTAGCCAATAAGAAGGTGGGATTGACAATCGCAGAGGTTATGTGGATACCGCTCTCCTGTCTGCCCTTGTCATTCCCACTCTAGAGCTGGTTGAAGCACGGTCTGCTATCTTGTGACTTCTATTTCTGCCTTGCTTACCGTGGAGTGCACTATATTTATCACTGTACATAGTGTACATATTGCTGTTATAATTGGTGAAGGATAATATAAGTCTAAACTTTTTCTACTGTGTTTATTTGCTCCCATTACACCTGGGATAACAGGCCATTTGAAATCCTAGGTTGTAATATGGGTAGCCTGTCCGAGAGCTGGACTTAGAGAAACGGTTGAGCTTAGGGTGAAGCTTGTAGCAGGAACATTGTGTAGCTTGCTGTTTCGCTTCGCTTTACAAATTTTGCGTGTCAGTTGCTTATGATCAGCCTTGCTATTGTGTGATCGTTCAACAGCTCGCTACTAGCTTGTTCAGTGTGCTCGCTTCGCTACGGTCAATCTTGTGTGCAGTCGGCTTTGCTTGTATGCGTATTCTGCAATCGTACTGTGCATAGCTAAGCGTGTTCTGCAAATTAACGTGTTACGTTGGGGTATTCGTACTGTGCATAGCGAATAACTTATGCCACCTAGACGAGTCAGACGTCTGGTGTCGGCATATACTTTGCATAACCTACCTAAATTGTCCCTACAGCGTTGTTGGCAAATTGCTCGTTCCATTGGCATTCCCTATAAACGCACTCTTACAGCTGCGCAACTGCGTTCACTTATTGCTGACATACTTATTGAAGAAGAGATGGCACATCAGACTCCTCCCTCTACGGGAGCTAGGGCAAAAACTACTATGTTCTCGCAGGAGGAAGATGATACACCTACGGAGCAAAATGGTCAGTATAGTGCAGCTGGGTTGTCTCAGGGTGAATCAGCGTCGTTGGCACTTCAGCTGGCAAAAATCAATCTTGAGCAAACTAGGGAACAGAGAGCATTCGCAAGGGAAGAATTTGATAGGGAAAGAGAAAGGAGGCAGTTTTCGCATTCTGTAAACGATTTCAGTTTACAAAAAGCAGTACAGCTTGTTCCCCGCTTCAATGAGGCCGAACCAGAGCAATTTTTCGAAAGCTTCGAAAATCAGGCTCGAGCCTTGAGGTGGCCGGAACAGCACTGGGCAGCGTTGGTTCATACAGCATTATTGGGTAAGGCACAGGAATTTACGTCGGTATTAACTGACGCTGAATTCTCTGATTATCAAGTAGTGAAGACCACAGTGTTGGGAGCATATACATGTATCCCAGCTAAATATCGTAAGACCTTCAAATTGAACAGGCGGCAGCTTGGTCAATCCCTGGTGGACTTTGTGAGACAGCAAACCAAAGCTTTTACCAGCTGGTATAAAGCGAGTGGTGTCTCTAACTTTGAGGAGCTGGTGCAGCTTATTCTGATTGATAACCTGCTGGAGTCTGTGGGACCAGAGGTTCGTGTCTTTCTGCAGGATCGTGACTTAACCACTGCATTGGAGGCGGCCAGGTTGGCTGATACCTTCGAAACGAACCGCTCCTTGTCCGAGCGGTCCCGTCTCTCTTTTCAACAGTCTGGCGTGAGCAGAGATCGACAACATTGGAGAATGAAGTGCCAGCCGGAGGGAGAGCGTCTACGACATCCAACCAAGTCACCTGGTGAGCCACGCTTCTCAACATATGGTCCCCCTGCGGAGAGGCAAACTACTTATGGAGCATCTCGACAACAATATCCAGAGAGGCACCAGCCAGAACGACACCACTTGCAACGTCATCAGGGAGTAAAGGGCAAGCCTGTCGTCTGCTTCAGGTGTAATAAAGTAGGTCATATCAGTTCCAACTGTCCTCAAAAACCTCAACCCATCGGGAAAATCTCTAATATCCCTAGTAACATGTCCCCTAGAGAAGTAGAAAAAGGTATGGCCCCTTATTATTGCGAAAGTCTTATTTCCCTTCAGGAAAACTCAGAACCAACTAAAGTAAATACCTTTAGAGATACTGGAGCATATTGCTCACTTGTCAGAGAAGGAATATTACCCCTTTCAGAGAATACTTCCTTGAATTCATCAGTTTTATTGGAAGCCTATGGAGGAACTATATATTCTGTTCCTTTGCATAAAATTTATGTACAGTGCAAATATTACACTGGGTACTTGACTGTAGGTATCTCAAAAGGATTTCCCATGAAAAATGCCATGTTATTACTGGGTAATAACATTACTACTGTTACTTCGTGTCCTGAACCTATAATGATTAATGCTTCTCCAGTGTTGGCCATAACTCGGGCAACATCCCAAGGGCTGTCTGGGGAGAATGTTGACCTATCCTTGGACGACTCCGATCTCGGAATAGCCACGTTGTTTTATGAGACACACCGGCCGGAGTCTCGTAAATCAAGTGAACAGACCCCGATCAAGCCTTCCTATTCCCAGGTTGCAGGATTGCCAGATGTCTCTGTTTCCATGCCCGAGGGACTGTCCTTCCGGGAGGAACAACGTAAGGACCCTTCGTTAAAATTCGCTTTTGAGGCAGCCATGGGTAAATCCTCTTTGGGTCATCCAGTCAAGTATGAAGTTAAAAATGATTATTTGGTATGCACTGAGACTGGTAAGGAGACAGAGGGCCGGCAATTATACGACAGGTTAGTGGTTCCAACCAAGTATAGACCTCAGATATTAAATATAGCTCATAATACGTCATCAGGAGGTCACTTAGGAATTACAAAAACCTTGTATAGAATCACAAAAGAATTTTATTGGCCAACATTAAAGAAAGATGTGAAGAATCATATTAGGTGTTGCCGAGAATGTCAGCAAGTTGGAAAACCTGGACATTCTATTAAACCTGCACCTCTCCAACCCATACCTGCTGATGGAGAACCTTTTGCAGATTTAATTATAGATTGTGTAGGTCCACTACCTAAGTCAAAGTCTGGAAATCAGTATTTATTTACAATTATGGATAAAGTAACCAGATATCCTGAAGCGATCCCAATGCGTAGTATCAATACTAAAGCTATTCTCAAAGCTTTAACAAAATTCATTTCTTGTTTTGGCATTCCTAAAACTATACAAAGTGATCAAGGTACTAACTTCACTGCCAAAGCATTTAGGGAAGTATTAACTAGGTTAGGGATAATTCACAACTTATCCACTGCCTATCACCCTCAGTCCCAAGGCGCCTTGGAAAGATTCCACCAAACATTAAAAACAATGATGAGAAGTTTTTGCATGCACTTTCCGACAGATTGGGATGAATCTCTACCATTGTTGCTGTTCTCAGTACGAGAGACGGTGCAAGAGTCTACAGGGTATAGTCCGTTTGAGCTGATCTTTGGGCACAATGTACGAGGTCCTCTTCGGGTGCTCAAAGAAGGATGGATGGGAGAAGACGTAAGCTCAGCACTCTACAACCCGTCTTCAAGGTTGCAGGTGGCACGTGAGTTAGCCACGGCTAAGCTAAAGACAGCTCAAAGTAAGATGAAACAGAGGTATGACAGAAGTGCACAATTCCGCTCCTTCCATCCAGGAGACAAGGTGTTGGTGCAGGAACCTATACCTGGCCACACCTTGAAAGCTAGATTTACGGGACCTATGCAGATAGTAAGTAGATTATCTGATTTAAATTATGTGGTAGCTCCCATTGATAAGACCTCAAAAACAAAAACTTACCACATAAATCAAATCAAGGCCTTTCATACACCAGATAAAGTCCCAGTAATGACTCTGTCCTCTACCTCTGAGGACGACTCTGACTCTTTGCACTCTATCTCTGAAATTAATACTAAACTTTCAAATTCTGTCCTCCTCAAGGATCCTAGCCCGTTAATGGATGGATTATCTGAAATACAAGCAACCAATTTAACTGAGCTTCTACAGTCATATCCTAATATTTTTTCGGATGTGCCGAAAAAATGTACGTTAGGTTACCATGATGTAGATGTGGGAAAATCTAAACCAATTAAACTCTCCCCCTACAGAGCTAATCCTGAAAAGCAAAGGTTACTTCAGCAGGAAGTAGACTTCTTGTTAGAACATGGTTTAGTGGAGGAGTCGTCTAGTCCATGGGCTTCACCGTGCATCCTAGTAAAAAAGGCTGATGGAGGGTTTCGTATGTGCACAGACTACCGTAAAGTGAACGAGGTCACAATTACAGATGCTTACCCTCTTCCTCGTCTGGATGACGTAATTGACTTTGTGGGTAAGGCTACTTTTGTGTCCAAATTAGATCTCCTTAAAGGTTACTATCAGGTACCTTTGACAGATAAGGCGAAGGAAATCTCTGCCTTCGTGATTCCAGGAGGTCATTATCAGTATACAGTTACCCCCTTCGGAATGAAAAATTCCCCCTCTTCATTCCAGAAACTCGTCCATCAGGCTATTAAAGGACTTGAAGGCACGGCAGCATACCTAGATGATATTGTTGTGGTGTCTGATACTTGGGATCAACACCTACTTAGACTTAAAGCTCTGTTTGAGACCTTTAAGAATTCCCAATTAACAGTTAATTTGTCTAAATCTTCCTTTGGCCAGGCCACTGTCACTTTTCTAGGCCATGAAGTAGGTAGTGGTAAAGTTGCACCTAAACTTGCTAAAGTTCTTTCGATTAAAGAATATCCAGTTCCTCATGATAGGAAATCTCTTCAACGTTTCCTAGGCATGATAGGATTTTACAGAAGATTCTGTAAGAATTTCTCAGATATTGTAGCCCCTCTTACCTCTCTTACCAGTCATAAAGTTCCCTTTAATTGGACGTCAGATTGTAACACTGCTTTTAATAAAGCAAAAAGATTATTGTGCTCTGCACCCATTCTCTTGTCTCCAGACTTCTCCAAACCTTTTTCATTACAGGTTGATGCTTGTGAGTCTGGGGTTGGGGCGGTACTATTACAAATCGGGAACAAGGAGCTGCAGCCAATCGCATACTTTTCAGCCAAGTTCCAGCCACATCAGAGAGCTTACTCTACCATTGAAAAAGAAGCCCTCGCGCTGGTAATGGCTTTGGAGCATTTCGATGTTTATGTGGGCCAAACATCGCAGGTGGTCACAGTCTACAGTGATCACAACCCGTTAGTCTATCTCCAAGCCATGAAGAATCACAACACAAGGCTTATGCGTTGGACTCTCAGGCTGCAGCCCTACAATATTTTTATTAAATATATTGCCGGCAAAGAAAATGTGTTGGCAGACTCTTTGTCAAGAGTCTAGTTTAATATTTTATTTAGGTTAGGATGTATTTGTGGTAACCCCCCTTTCAAGCTCTTTTTTTTATCCCCTGATGTGGGGTTTTTTTTTTTAGTGAGGGGATACGGGCTACCGTCCGCTTGTATCTTGGACCTATGTTGGCTTATCTGACTGCTGTCTCACTCTGAGTTTAGGGTTTGGCTTTCAGGCACTAGGAAAGCTGAGCTCTATCTAAGAGTTGGATGGTGGAGAGGATAGGCGGTCCCATTATTTTGTGCCATGGCGGCACGGTTACCACTGGGAGGTGGCAGCCTAATCCTGAGCCTTCTCGGGGGTGGGGGTGTGGCATGCAAAGAGTACGTAACCTTTATTCGGCGCATGGACACACCCTCATTTACAGGCTATCTCCCCCAACCAGCGAACCAGGTTGCTAAGAGTTGATGATGGGGCCCCATCGTTCAACTAGTGACCAGGTTCTAGCCAATAAGAAGGTGGGATTGACAATCGCAGAGGTTATGTGGATACCGCTCTCCTGTCTGCCCTTGTCATTCCCACTCTAGAGCTGGTTGAAGCACGGTCTGCTATCTTGTGACTTCTATTTCTGCCTTGCTTACCGTGGAGTGCACTATATTTATCACTGTACATAGTGTACATATTGCTGTTATAATTGGTGAAGGATAATATAAGTCTAAACTTTTTCTACTGTGTTTATTTGCTCCCATTACACCTGGGATAACAGGCCATTTGAAATCCTAGGTTGTAATAATGTTCAAAGAGAGAGGACACAGAAGCAAGGGGTCACAACTGGAAGCTGAAGACTCAGACGAGTCACAGGGATGTTAGGAAGTATTTCTTCAGTCATAGAGTCGTCAGGAAGTGGAATAGCCTAGCAAGTGAAGTAGTGGAGGCAGGAACCATACATAGTTTTAAGAAGAGGTATGACAAAGCTCAGGAAGCAGAGAGGGAGAGGACCCAGTAGCGATCAGTGAAGAGGCGGGGCCAGGAGCCGAGTCTCGACCCCTGCAACCACAATTAGGTGAGTACACACACACACAATATATATATATATATATATGTATATATATATATATATATATATATATATATATATATATATATATATATATATATATATATATATATATATATATATATATATGTCGTGCCGAATATGTGAAACTGGTCAATTAGCAAGAACTCATTTAAAATTAAGTCCTTTCTAAAATTTTCTCTTATATGTTTAAAGATATATTTTTTCATTAATGTTGATGTAAAAATTTATAATTTTGCACCAAAAGGAACTTAGAAAACTTACCTAACCTTATTATAACAAGCGCAATTTATTTTAGCCTAACCCAACTTAATATATTTTAGATTTGTTTACAATAATTTAATACTAAACAAACAAAGTGAAATATATTTTTTTCGTTAGGTTCAGAATGATTTTGGCGAAATTATTGCATACACAAATTTTCACTTGTCCTATATGACAAGATGAGCGTTGCTATTTAAGCCAAGATCGCAAGTTCTGCCTATTCGGCACGACATATATATATTAGTAGAAGTAGTATTATAATCAAATAAAGCGTTAAACCGGTCATACAGCACTGCAGGGCAGAAAATAGTGCTGGTGGCTATGAACATGCTAGGTGGAGAGGATATCAGAGGTGAGGGGAGAAAAGGGGTGGAAGGGACGCTAAGGGTTATGTGACAAAGTTCGTATAGCAAACCAGTTGCTGACAAAGTCCAAAAGTGATTGTAAGTCAAAGGTAGAGCCATCTGCAAGAAGGAAAGAAAAGGTAAGAATGGTAAGATGGCGGCAGCGTTGGAGGTCAATCCTGCGAACTCGCTGGTAAACTGGGCAATTTACAAGTCAAGAACCTAAATAGGGACCCGACAAACCTCAGAAAGAGGAATAGGGCATCGTTCCATGAGATACCCATGGGTAAGGCGTGTATGGCCAATGTGGAGCTAGGAGAGTGCAGTCTCCGAGTACGGCAACGGTGGTAGGAAGATGGCCACAAACCTAAACGTAGTTTAATAGAGTGCAATTATTACCTGGAGTTTACCTGGAAAGAGTTCTGGGGGTCAACACCCCCGTGGCCAGGTCTGTGACCAGGCCTCATGGTGGATCAGAGCCTGATCATATCCGATGACCGTTGTTGCCAAAGGTCACGAAGACGGGCAGAGATGACTGGAAAATAATCTCTGAATGATATACCTCCATAGGAAACCTGGAGACCATCCACCGCTGACCATGCAGCTTCATCCGCCTGTTCACTGCCCTACACATCAACGTGTCCAGGGACCCAACAGAAAACGACACGGCACAACCATAGGTGAATATGAAGGACTAATAGATGAGGGGAATCAAACTGTTTAATGGCTTGTAAAGCACTGAGGGAACCTGAAATGATCAAAAACGTCAAGGGTGACATGTATATGTAATACGAAGAAGCTCTATTAGGATGGCATACAACTCGGCAGTAAAAATACTAGCCGAGTCCAACAAATGACTTCGGACAACATCGTCAGGGAACACCACCTCAAACCCAACACCATCAGAAGATTTAGAAGCATCTGTATAAACAGCGATGGCATGAGCATGTGATCAGAAGTGATCAAGAAAAAGAGAGCGAGAAGCAGTTGTAAGAAGGAAAGCTTTGGTGCACGCTAGTTGGAAACAGACATGAACCGTCAGAAGTTCCCAGGGGGAAAAGTAAAAGGCCGTTGCTAAATAAACATACAAGGGAGACCGGAGTGAAAACGTAGAGAAAACGGTCGGAGTAGGCAGTGGCGCCGAACAAACAACGGGCTTCTACTAATGTCTGAGACCAACCTATGTGTAGGAGAAACACGAAGATCATGAGAGCGGACATAATAACAAAGACAATGGGCATCACGATGATCAGCTAAGGAACATTCGCCTCTGCACAGAGATTTTCAACAGGGGATGAACGAACAGCACCAAGGCATAAACGGAGACCTTGATGAATATGTTTGGTCGCCATAATTCAGCTTGGACAAGGCTAGACTGGAATGTAAACGGAGGAGAGTTCGGTGATCTGCTCCCCATGAACGATGCTCGAGAATTTTAAGGAGATTCAGCCGACCATGGCAAGTTGCCTTCAGAGAGGAAATGTGAGGTTTCCATGTCAACCGGCGATCGATGAGAAGGCCAAGAAACTTGACTGTATTACATTCTGGAATACGTGAGCCGTCTAAATGCAATGGAATATCTGGGATAAGAGGACGTCTAGTGAAAGTAATAAAACGGGTTTTCATACTAGAAAATTTAAAGCCATGAGAACTGGTCCAATGGGAAACTCGGTCAATCGCAGCCTGAAGGGAAGCTGCTACCAGGCGACAGTCAGCTCCTGCGTAAGCTATAACGAAGTCATCCACATAAAGTGACGACCGAGTATGAGATGGAAGAACGGAAGGTAGGTCATTTATAGCTAAGAGAAAAACGTTAGTGGGACTCCCTCGGCTTGTACGAAGTCTGAGGAAAGCGAGGCGCCAACGCGGACCCGAAAATGTCTGTCAGATAGAAAAGCAGCAAGGAAGGTTGGTAGATTACCACGGAGGCTTAAGGAGTGGGCTTGGACAAAAATGTCATACCTCTAAGCGGTGTCACATGCCTTCTCATGATCAAAAAAGACTGCTAGGACGGAGTGTTTGCTAGCAAAAGCATTTCGCACATACTTATCTTAGTGAAGCAAGAGGTCCAAAATAGAGCGGCCCTTGTGAAACCCATATTGGAAAGGGAAAAGACTATTGTGAGTCTCCATGAATCATACCAGATGTCTATTTACCAATCGTTCCATCACCTGTATTCCCTGGAATGCATGCGAGAGAGATACATGATAATATACACTTGGAAGGTCCTGGAGGGATTGGTACCAAACCTGCACACGAAAATCCCTCCTTATAAAAGCAAAAGACTCGACAGGAGATACAGTATTCCCCCAATGAAAAGCAGGGGTGCAGCGAGTACACTGAGAGACAACACAATAAATGTCTGGGGTCCAAGACTGTTCAACTGCCTCCCAGCATACATAAAGGGGGATTACCAACAGACCCCTGGCTGTCTTTAAGAAGGCACTGGACAGGCACCTAAAGTCAGTACCTGACCAACCGGGCTGTGGTTTGTACGTCAGCTTGCGTGCGGCCAGTAGTAACAGCCTGGTTGATCAGACCCTGATCTACCGTGAGGCCTGGTCTCAGACCAAGCTGCAGGGGCGTTGACCCCCCAGTATACCAACATGCACAAGAAGTGCGCTCTTATTAAACGATTCATCAGGAAAGGGATCAGAAGAATGAAACAGCACATAGCCCGAAACGGGAAAAATAGCAACTGAACGAATTGTGGTCTCTTGTAACCCGACACATATTGGGAAAAACTGGGAGAGCAACACCTGGAGCTCTCCACCATTACCCATGAGGCCACGAATATTCTATTGTAAATAAGACATTATTTACAAATGCAGGTATGCCAACAATAAGAAGCGATAAATTTTATAGGCTATTAGGGTCTGTGAAGTCAACACGTGGGGGTAACGGTGAGCATGTAAGCAAGGAGAAATCAGGATGCTGTGAAGAAAAAGACTGCTGTGAGGGTCGTGGAAAAGAAAGGGTAGACGGAGGTGCATCAGTGTCCATCGAGGGTTTCGTCTCTGCAGTATAGTTGAAGATAGCATCAAATGTCTCAGGGGATAAGGAAGATGCCGATACCATGATTTCAGAGACAGGTGAGGTAGAGCAAGTAGAGATTGGGGTGACTATGGAGGGAACCAAAGAGGTCTGAGAGGGGCGGGAAGTATGAATCTGGAGAGATGCGCTGGCGGGGGCAGAAGAGTCCTGCAGTGGTGGAATTGGAGAAGAAGGAAGTTGGAAGGTAACTAGGCAAATAGACTGAGGGGGGGGGGGAACAGGAGAACAGGGGACTACACGAGGGATGGGGGTGAACCTCCACCTTTGTGTGAGAGTTAGAAATGGGGTGAGAACTAGGCACCGAGGTAGTAGATAGACCATACCCCCGGCCGGGATTGAACCCGCGGTCATAGAGTCTCAAAACTCCAGCCCGTCGCGTTAGCCACTAGACCAGCTAGCCACAATAAGATTCATCCAACTAGGTATATTTCTACACCATAGGAAAGTTAGCACAGGCACCTCTGTGACCACAAATGCAAGTTTTTACAGACGAATCTCCAGCTAGCGTGGCCGTGACGAACTCTAGCTCAAGTAGATAGATTCAACTTAACAGGTGAAAGACGCAAAGAAGGTATAGGCTTGCTAGGTCTCGTAGACTGAGAAACTAGCGAGCGAGATGAAGTAGAAGTAGGAAGAGGTACAGAGGCAGAAATTTCAGAGGGTAAAACCGCAAAAGGATTAGAAATGGGGGTGACCCTGAAAGACATGGCAGCAGAGGAGCTGGTAGGCGTGGGCCGTCAAGGTCTCCGAGCTACTCGAGAATAAGGAACATGAGGAAGATTTCCCTCAAGGCAGAGCTGAGAGAGAGCCATAGCTTAAGGCCATCATTCTTAAAGATAACGGATTTCTCGCTCATTATGATAAACTTGACAATGGTGTGAAAAAGAAGGATGAGATTCATTGCAACTGAGACAAGAGGAGGGAAGACTGCAAGATGTATTACGGCATGATTTGCGACACCGCAGACTGGACACTCCACTGCAGATCTACAGTATTTAGCGGGGTGTCCAAAGCCCAAGCAATAACTACAATGTTGGGGAGTATGGACTATTTTTTGGACCTGTAGGCAATGGCCTGAAATATAAACAGAGGACGGGAGTTCATGGCAGTCGAAGATCAAGCGGGCTATGTTGCTGGGAATGTGCCTCCTCCTGCGAGCGGGCAGGATGTATCTGTATAATAATATGCAGTAAAACCACTGTGCCACTGCAGAACTGAAAGCCTCAGTCTCTCCCTCAGCTTCTCCCTCAGTCTCTCCCTCAGCTCCTCCCTCAGTCTCTCCCTGAGTCTCTCCCTCAGCTTCTCCCTGAGTCTCTCCCTCAGTCTCTCCCTCAGCTTCTCCCTGAGTCTCTCCCTCAGCTTCTCCCTGAGTCTCTCCCTCAGCTTCTCCCTGAGTCTCTCCCTCAGCTTCTCCCTGAGTCTCTCCCTCAGCTTCTCCCTGAGTCTCTCCCTCAGCTTCTCCCTGAGTCTCTCCCTCAGCTTCTCCCTGAGTGTGCTTATGAATTGTGATTGAAATGTTCTCTATGTTAGTTATATGGGAAAGATCATGAGCGTGTTCTGAATTCTGAACTGTAATGACGTGCATACCACTTCAAAGAGTGTGAAAGGATATGTTTAGGCCAGCATGTTGTAAAAGAGCTTTAGCAATACTATGATCAGAAACAATCAATCAGTTCGAGATGTTGGTTGTAGGGAAAAGAATTTAGTTTACTGTGTACTTGTAAACATGGTGATCAAAGGAAGTGGATGTCGCATAGGTCGTTTTTAGGAAGACATCGAAGAACTGTCGTCAGTAGGTGGTCTGGAACATTTAGGAATAGTATTCTGGGCAGTCTGACCTGAAGGAGGTGGGCGATCCAAAAACCGTCGCACCATATTTGGGGAAGCCGGATACATCATTAAAGGCGTGCAAGAGGCAGAGGCGTTGACAGAAATGGGTGGTGCCTCAGCACCTGGAGCAGGTGACAAAGCGTCACTAGCAGAAGGTACAGGGGTACGAGAAGAGTCTAGAGAATGGTCCAGTAATGAAACCAGGTCAAAACAGGATGTAGGAACAGAAAGGAGCCTGGGAGGAGGGTTATCACAGAACGAGGACTCCGTGATAGTGGTGTTTCTTTCTTGCTATTTTAAAGTAAAAGAGAAAGAAAAAAAAGAGGAACAGCAGAGGGATAGTCACTGGAAGGCATGGAAGGGCCCTAAGTTCTTCCCCTCATACCTCCTTCGGCTGTCACCTCCCAGAACCAACAGGCAGCCTCTGGAGATACACCATCATCTGCAGGACACCCCGTCCACTTCTCGGAAATCCGGGAAGGGAGCAGGGCACCTCCAGACAATTCAGATTCCATGGCAAACTACACCACCCGCGAGGGACCCTGCGAGTGGGACGAAACCTAGCACACTTCCCCCTACCTAGAAACCGTAATGCCAGAAGGTAGGACCCCAGAGACTACAAATGGGATGGGGGAAAAGGGAGGGTTGGGAGGGGGGAAGAAAGGGGAAAAAAGGGGGGAAAGGGAGGATGGGATAGGGAAGAGAGGATTGGGGGGGCACTTAGATTCAGTCTGAGGAAGGACATCGAAGGGTTTAATTCCTTAGACCAAGAACCTCTTTGCCACATCAAGGAAACCCCCTTGAAGAGCCAGGACATTAATAGCCAGGAGAAAAAGTGTTGTGCTCAGAACACATCCCTGGGGGACACCTTCAGCTTGGACAAAGTCCGGGGAAAGCATATTATTAACCAGAGCATGTAAATGTCTTTCAGTTAAGAAATTCTTAAAGAAAAACGGTAATTGTCTCTGAGGCCTAAAGAGTGGGCCTGGGCCAAGATTTTGTAACTCCAAGTTGTGTCACGTGCCTTTTCAGGGTCAAAAAAGATGTCGATAACTGAATGGTTATTAGCAAAGGCATTACAGACATAAGTATCTAAGCATAGTAAGGGGTAAATGGTAGAACGGCCTTTGTGAAAGCCATGTTGACTAGTGAAGAGACTGTTGTCTCTCTCTAAATACCACATCAAACGTCTGTTTACCAGACGTATCATCACCTTGCAAACTGCACTGGGACAGCAATGGGATGCATCATGTCCTGTAGCACCCGGTTTGTGGAAAGGTAGATCAATGGTAGATTTCCACAGCTGGGAAAAGACTCCTTGTGACCAAATAAGATTAAAGAGTCTTAAGAGGACTGCAAGGGCTAATTGATGTAAATGCTGTAGCATACGAATATGAATGCCGTCAGGTCCAGCTGCCAATGACTGGCAAGCTGAGAGTGTTGCCTCCAGTTCCAGAAGTGCAAAAGGAACATTACAAGTTTTTTCTTGGATAGAAGAAAGGTTTAAGAGCTCTAACTCTCTGGGAGACTTGGAGGAATTAAACGAGGGGCATGGATGAAGCCCCTGAGAGATACAGACAAGATGATTACCAGTTTCGGTCGCAACATCGAGAGGGTACGAGATATCAACACCTGCAACTTTAAGAACAGGAGCCGGGTTGGGAGAGTATTTACCTCTCATTTTCCATACTTTTTTTCCAGACTGCACTCATAGAGGAAGCAGAAGTGACAATAGAAATATAATCCTGGCGGTTTTCAAAACCATTCATCACAGTTGACATGGAGAGTGACTGCTCTCTTCTGCTTAAAATCAAGGCGTTTCTCTGTGGTTCTATTGTACCGGTACCTGCCCCACGCAGCACGTTTCAAACATACTGCCTAGCACAAGCAGGAGACCACTAAGGCATGCACTTCTTAGAATGCCTGCCCAAGGTTTGGGATGTAGAATGTGAAGCTGCAGTTAAAACTGAGGTCGAGAAGATGCGTAAAAGCTGATCAATGGTGGACGAAGAAGGAACCTCACTAAAAGCTGATAGATGCGAGTAAAGGTCTCAATATGCTCGGTCAAATTGCCAGCATGGGCTACGAGAAGGTAGTGAATATGAAGAAGTAAGAATGACTGGAAAATGATTGCTGTCATGCAAGTCCATGAAGGCAGACCAGGTGAAGTCTAATACAGTTGGGGAAGAGCAGACCGAGAGTTCAATGCAAGAGAATGAGTTCGAGGATCAAAATGAGTGGGAGTACCCGTATTTAAAACATGGAGGGGGAGAGAAGTGAGAAAAGCCTCCAAATGACTGCCGCGGGAGTCACAGTGAGACCCCCCAGAGGATGGTGAGCATTAAAATAGTGGCAGTAAGGACGAAACAAGAAATGCAACATCTGGGATAGATAATGCCCGAGAAGGAGAGAGATATAAAGAACAGATTGCATACCACATATTCAGGTGGATACTGGCTACAGTGTAATGCAGCGAAGTATGAACAAAGAGCTGATGGTATGGAACAGTGGTGTATATAAGAAGTGCACTTTCATTAAAGGTTTCATCGGTAAAAAATCCGATGAATATAAGAAATCATAGTCTGGGATGGGATGGATAACAGTGAAGCATAATTTGGGTTCTTGTAAACAAACACGCAGGAAAAAACTGGGAAAGCAACACCTGAAGCTCACCCCAGTTATCTCTGAGGCTGCAGATACTCCAGTGTAAATAAGTCATGATTTGTGTAGAGAAAGATACAAAAAATCTGAAGGTAGAGGTATCTATGGACTAGAAGTGTTAGAAAAGTACACACGTGGAGGCAGTGGAAAACTTTTAAGCAGCAAAGGATTGAGGCGCTGCAAAGAAAGGAGTTGTGCAGACGGAGAAGAGTGAAGAGGAGGAACAGGAGGTGGATCAGTGTCCATCAATAGTCTAGTTTCCACAATATATTCTGAGATTGCTTGAAGTTTTTCAGAGGACAAGGATGTTGTATGTGGTACAATATTGGAGATGGAAGAAGGAGGGAGAGTAAAGATCGGGGTGACGATGAGCTATACCAGTGTAGGGGAGGGCGAAAAGGTAGAGGGAAATGGGGAAGAAGCTTGGGAGGGGACAGGAGAGAAAGCGACCTGGGAGGGGGCAGAAGAGGAAGAAACTTGGGGGGGAACAGGGAAAGAAAGTACTGCAGAGCCAGAGGTGAAGAACCGGGTACAGAGACTGGGAAGTAAAAATGTGCAGGTTGCAGAAGGGAAGGAGATTTTAACAGTGGGGATCTTTTGGATTTCGGAGAAGGAGAGGGGCGATGGAGAGTAGGTGTTGTTTGAGGTCTTGTAGAGACAAACTTGTGAGTGAGAAGAGGAAGAGATGAGAACAGAATGAGGTGCTGAGATAGGGACCTCTGAGTCCAGGACAGCAAAAGAATTAGAGACAGGAGTGACTGTGGAAGGAGTGACCACAGAGGAGGCTGCAGAAGTTGGGATCCCAGAGGAGGGGAGGGGGGGACGTTTAGTAACACGAGAATAAGAAATATGGGGAAGTTTTTCTTGGAGGCATATGGGAGGCCTTCTGCCTCTTTAAGACAACGGATTTCATGCTTAAGTATACTTGGCAGTGGCAAGAGTAAGATGGGCGAGCCTCATGACAATTAAGGCAAGAGAGAGAGAGACTACAAGACGTATTGGCTTGGTCGTCGGCACCACAGACTGGGAATTCAGCCATGGACCTGCAATATTTTGCTGGATGACCATAACGCCAGCACTTTCTACACTGTTGCGGTGTAGGGATCAGGTTTCGAACTTGTAAACAGTGTTCCGCAATATATACAGAGGATGGAAACTCACTGCAGTCAAAAGTTAGGCGAGCTATATTGCAAGGGTATCGTCTCCACCTGTGGGCAGGAAGGACATAAGTGTCTACTTTGAGGATTGGGAAGTCTTGGAGTTCAAGCTGTTCCAGAAAGTCATCGCCACATGTCTGGAAATTCTGTTGGACAATGGTATGGGGCAGAATAACCGTACCACTACAAGAATTGAGGGAATGATGTTTTTCAATAGTTACAGGAATAGTATCGATAGTTATAAGGAGAGAAAGATCGTGAGCTTGGGTAGCATTCTCGACAGTGATGATGAGAGTACCGCTCTTGAGAGCATGAAAGGCTATATCTCTACCAACATAGGAGCGCCTTGCCATTACTATGGCCGGAAAGATAGGCAGTAGAGAAAGTCGGTCGTAGAGTAAAAAAAACTTAGTCCATTTTGTATTTTGAAAAAGCGTGGAAAGGGAGTGCACAATGTGCCGGTCGTTTCTGAGAAGAATGAGAGGCAAAGAAGTATCATCAGGTAATGGTCTTGGGCGTTTAGGAGTGGGACCAGAGTGGGTCCGACATGGTACAGGTGGGCGATCCAAAAACTACCGCACTGTAGAGGGAGAAGCCCGAAGCATAGTCAAAGAAGAGCGGAGGTCAGACATACCGAAGGAGTCAGTGGAAACCCCAGTGCCTGAAGCATACCAGGTGAGGAAACGGCATTAGCAAGAGGTACAGAGGCATTAGGAATGTCCAAAGAGCGGTCAAATAACGAGGCAAGGTCGGAACAGGGTGCAGTATCAGTAAGGGGCCTGAGGGGAGCAGGATCATGGATTTGCGACTCCATGGTTATATCACTTCTTTCTTTTGTAATAAAAAGGAAAAAAAAAAAGAAAAAGACGAAAAAAAGGGGGAATGTTGAGGAATAGCTCCTATGATGACACTCTTCAGGTCGCTTGTTCTATCTAGGCTGGAATATTGCTGCACACTAACAGCACCTTTCAAGGCAGGTGAAATTGCTGACCTAGAAAATGTACAGAGAACCTTCACGGCGCGCATAACGGAGATAAAACGCCTCAATTACTGGGAGCGCTTGAGGTTCCTAAACCTGTATTCCCTGGAACGCAGGCGGGAGAGATACATGATTATATACACCTGGAAAATCCTAGAGGGACTAGTACCGAACTTGCACACGAAAATCACTCACTACGAAAGCAAAAGACTTGGCAGACGATGCAACATCCCCCCAATGAAAAGCAGGGGTGTCACTAGCACGTTAAGAGACCATACAATAAGTGTCAGGGGCCCGAGACTGTTCAACTGCCTCCCAGCACACATAAGGGGGATTACCAACAGACCCCTGGCAGTCTTCAAGCTGGCACTGGACAAGCACCTAAAGTCAGTTCCTGATCAGCCCGGCTGTGGCTCATACGTTGGTTTGCGTGCAGCCAACAACAACAGCCTGGTTGATCAGGTTCTGATCCACCAGGAGGCCTGGTCACAGACCGGGCCGCGGGGGCGTTGACCCCCGGAACTCTCTCCAGGTAAACTCCAGGTAGGAGGCAAAAAAGGGCCGTAAATCACCCTCCACGCCCAAAAGGACCCAAGTAGTGCAGATGCAGCATGGAACCCGTGCCATACCCTACCCTTCATACCAGTAACCCAGCAATCCGGGATAGCAACCTCACATCCGACGAGCCACCTCCCGTCACCCGAAAGATACCTAAAGCCACCCCCCGGGAGACCAGAGAGGGATCGGGACATCTCCAGGTGATCCAGATTCCATGGTAAACTACGCCACCGCTAAGGACCTCAACGGAATGGGATGGGCCCCGGTACCCTGTGGCCCGGTGGCCTGGTGGCTAAAGCTCCCGCTTCACACACGGAGGGCCCGGGTTCGATTCCCGGCGGGTGGAAACATTCGACACATTTCCTTACACCTGTTGTCCTGTTCACCTAGCAGCAAATAGGTACCTGGGTGTTAGTCGACTGGTGTGGGTGGCATCCTGGGGGACAAGATTAAGGACCCCAATGGAAATAAGTTAGACAGTCCTCGATGACGCACTGACTTTCTTGGGTTATCCTGGGTGGCTAACCCTCCGGGGTTAAAAATCCGAACGAAATCTTATCTTATCTTATCTTACCCTTCCCCCTACCTAGGAATAGAGTGCCTGTGGGAAGACTCCCAAAGGCTAAAAATAGGAAGGGAATAGGGGAGGGATGTGGAGGAGGAAGAGGAAAGGGAAAAAGGGAGGGTGGGATAGGGAAGGGGGGATTGGGGGGTAATTAGGTTCGGTCTGAGGAAGGAGAGCAAAAGGTCTAATTCCTCACACCAAGAGCCTCTTCACCGTGCCAAGGAGCCCCGTAAACAGGTAGACAGGGAAAGAATGTACAAGACTGGACAGGGATAAATTGTTCAAAAGTAGACAGGAATAGATTGTTCGAGAATAGACATGGATAGACCTTTCAAGAGTGGACAGGGACAGACCTTTCCAGAGTGGACAGGTATAGACCTTTCCAGAGTGGACAGGTATAGACCTTTCCAGAGTGGACAGGTATAGACCTTTCCAGAGTGGACAGGTATAGACCTTTCCAGAGTGGACAGGTATAGACCTTTCCAGAGTGGACAGATATAGACCTTTCAAGAGTGGACAGGTATAGACCTTTCAAGAGTGGACAGATATAGACCTTTCAAGAGTGGACAGATATAGACCTTTCAAGAGTGGACAGATATAGACCTTTCCAGAGTGGACAGGTATAGACCTTTCAAGAGTGGACAGATATAGACCTTTCAAGAGTGGACAGGTATAGACCTTTCAAGAGTGGACAGATATAGACCTTTCAAGAGTGGACAGGTATAGACCTTTCCAGAGTGGACAGGTATAGACCTTTCAAGAGTGGACAGGTATAGACCTTTCAAGAGTGGACAGGTATAGACCTTTCCAGAGTGGACAGGTATAGACCTTTCAAGAGTGGACAGATATAGACCTTTCAAGAGTGGACAGATATAGACCTTTCAAGAGTGGACAGGTATAGACCTTTCCAGAGTGGACAGATATAGACCTTTCAAGAGTGTACAGGTATAGACCTTTCCAGAGTGGACAGGTATAGACCTTTCAAGAGTGGACAGGTATAGACCTTTCCAGAGTGGACAGGTATAGACCTTTCAAGAGTGGACAGGTATACACCTTTCCAGAGTGGACAGGTATAGACCTTTCAAGAGTGGACAGATATAGACCTTTCAAGAGTGGACAGATATAGACCTTTCAAGAGTGGACAGGTATACACCTTTCCAGAGTGGACAGGTATAGACCTTTCAAGAGTGGACAGGTATACACCTTTCCAGAGTGGACAGATATAGACCTTTCAAGAGTGGACAGATATAGACCTTTCAAGAGTGGACAGATATAGACCTTCCAAGAGTGGACAGGTATAGACCTTTCAAGAGTGGACAGATATAGACCTTTCAAGAGTGGACAGATATAGACCTTTCAAGAGTGGACAGGTATAGACCTTTCAAGAGTGGACAGATATAGACCTTTCAAGAGTGGACAGGTATAGACCTTTCAAGAGTGGACAGATATAGACCTTTCAAGAGTGGACAGATATAGACCTTTCAAGAGTGGACAGGTATAGACCTTTCCAGAGTGGACAGGTATAGACCTTTCCAGATTGGACAGGTATAGACCTTTCCAGAGTGGACAGGTATAGACCTTTCAAGAGTGGACAGATATAGACCTTTCAAGAGTGGACAGATATAGACCTTTCAAGAGTGGACAGATATAGACCTTTCAAGAGTGGACAGATATAGACCTTTCAAGAGTGGACAGATATAGACCTTCCAAGAGTGGACAGGTATAGACCTTTCAAGAGTGGACAGATATAGACCTTTCAAGAGTGGACAGATATAGACCTTTCAAGAGTGGACAGGTATAGACCTTTCAAGAGTGGACAGATATAGACCTTTCAAGAGTGGACAGATATAGACCTTTCAAGAGTGGACAGGTATAGACCTTTCAAGAGTGGACAGATATAGACCTTTCAAGAGTGGACAGATATAGACCTTTCAAGAGTGGACAGATATAGACCTTTCAAGAGTGGACAGGTATAGACCTTTCAAGAGTGGACAGATATAGACCTTTCAAGAGTGGACAGATATAGACCTTTCAAGAGTGGACAGGTATAGACCTTTCAAGAGTGGACAGATATAGACCTTTCAAGAGTGGACAGGTATAGACCTTTCAAGAGTGGACAGGTATAGACCTTTCAAGAGTGGACAGATATAGACCTTTCAAGAGTGGACAGGTATAGACCTTTCAAGAGTGGACAGATATAGACCTTTCAAGAGTGGACAGATATAGACCTTTCAAGAGTGGACAGGTATAGACCTTTCCAGAGTGGACAGGTATAGACCTTTCCAGAGTGGACACGTATAGACCTTTCCAGAGTGGACAGGTATAGACCTTTCTAGAGTGGAAAGATATAGACCTTTCAAGAGTGGACAGGTATAGACCTTTCCAGAGTGGACAGGTATAGACCTTTCCAGAGTGGACAGGTATAGACCTTTCCAGAGTGGACAGGTATAGACCTTTCCAGAGTGGACAGGTATAGACCTTTCAAGAGTGGACAGGTATAGACCTTTCAAGAGTGGACAGGTATAGACCTTTCAAGAGGACAGATATAGACCTTTCAAGAGTGGACAGGTATAGACCTTTCAAGAGTGGACAGATATAGACCTTTCAAGAGTGGACAGATATAGACCTTTCAAGAGTGGACAGATATAGACCTTTCAAGAGTGGACAGGTATAGACCTTTCAAGAGTGGACAGATATAGACCTTTCAAGAGTGGACAGGTATAGACCTTTCAAGAGTGGACAGGTATAGACCTTTCAAGAGTGGACAGATATAGACCTTTCAAGAGTGGACAGGTATAGACCTTTCAAGAGTGGACAGATATAGACCTTTCAAGAGTTGACAGATATAGACCTTTCAAGAGTGGACAGGTATAGACCTTTCCAGAGTGGACAGGTATAGACCTTTCCAGAGTGGACAGGTATAGACCTTTCCAGAGTGGACAGGTATAGACCTTTCCAGAGTGGACAGGTATAGATCTTTCCAGAGTGGACAGATATAGACCTTTCAAGAGTGGACAGATATAGACCTTTCAAGAGTGGACAGGTATAGACCTTTCCAGAGTGGACAGGTATAGACCTTTCCAGAGTGGACAGGTATAGACCTTTCCAGAGTGGACAGGTATAGACCTTTCCAGAGTGGACAGGTATAGACCTTTCAAGAGTGGACAGATATAGACCTTTCAAGAGTGGACAGGTACAGACCTTTCCAGAGTGGACAGGTATAGACCTTTCCAGAGTGGACAGGAATAGACCTTTCCAGAGTGGACAGGTATAGACCTTTCCAGAGTGGACAGGTATAGACCTTTCAAGAGTGGACAGATATAGACCTTTCAAGAGTGGACAGATATAGACCTTTCAAGAGTGGACAGGTATAGACCTTTCAAGAGTGGACAGATATAGACCTTTCAAGAGTGGACAGGTATAGACCTTTCCAGAGTGGACAGGTATAGACCTTTCCAGAGTGGACAGGTATAGACCTTTCCAGAGTGGACAGGTATAGACCTTTCAAGAGTGGACAGGTATAGACCTTTCAAGAGTGGACAGGTACAGACCTTTCCAGAGTGGACAGGTATAGACCTTTCCAGAGTGGACAGATATAGACCTTTCCAGAGTGGACAGGTATAGACCTTTCAAGAGTGGACAGATATAGACCTTTCAAGAGTGGACAGGTACAGACCTTTCCAGAGTGGACAGGTATAGACCTTTCAAGAGTGGACAGGTATAGACCTTTCAAGAGTGGACAGGTATAGACCTTTCCAGAGTGGACAGGTATAGACCTTTCAAGAGTGGACAGGTACAGACCTTTCAAGAGTGGACAGGTATAGACCTTTCAAGAGTGGACAGGGACAGACCTTTCCAGAGTGGACAGGTATAGACCTTTCCAGAGTGGACAGGTATAGACCTTTCAAGAGTGGACAGGTACAGACCTTTCCAGAGTGGACAGGTACAGACCTTTCAAGAGTGGACAGGTCCAGACCTTTCAAGAGTGGACAGGTACAGACCTTTCAAGAGTGGACAGGTCCAGACCTTTCAAGAGTGGACAGGTATAGAACTTTCAAGAGTGGACAGATATAAACCTTTCAAGAGTGGACAGGTATAGAACTTTCCAGAGTGGACAGGTACAGACCTTTCATGAGTGAATAGGTATAGAAGAGTGGACAGATGTAGACCCTTCAAGAGACGGGATGAGTGTTCCTGGAAGCACAGGTGGAGGCTACAGAATTATATACCACAATTAAGACCGGAAATGTTTTCCACCATATGACTGTCAGAAAGTGGAATGATATGGATGAAGACTCTGCAGCAGATTCCATACACAGCTTCAAGAACAGATAGGAAAGATGCAAAGAGGAGGGGAAGAAAAGTGAATGATGAATATATAAATGGATATTTTAATACCAACGGAAGAAAGGTATGATGTACGTGACGCTGATAACATCTCTCTCTCTCTCTCTCTCTCTCTCTCTCTCTCTCTCTCTCTCTCTCTCTCTCTCTCTCTCTCTCTCTCTGTCTCTCTGTGTCTCTCTCTCTCTGTCTCTCTCTCTGTCTCTCTGTCTCTCTCTCTCTCTCTCTCTCTCTCTCTCTCTCTCTCTCTCTCTCTCTCTGTCTCTCTGTGTCTCTCTCTCTCTCTCTCTGTCTCTCTCTCTCTCTCTCTGTCTCTCTCTCTCTCTCTCTCTCTCTCTCTCTCTCTCTCTCTCTCTCTGTGTCTAATGTTCCAGTTGGATGAGTTTAGATTTAGAAAGGATATAGGAAAGTATTGGCCAGGAAGTGTATCAGGCCGGGTAGTGCATCAGGCCGGGAAGTATATCAGGCCGGGAAGTATATCAGGCCATTAAGTTTATCAGGCCAAGAACTGTATCAGGCCGGGAAGTGTATCAGGCCGGGAAGTATATCAGGCCATTAAGTTTATCAGGCCAAGAACTGTATCAGGCCGGGAAGTGTATCAGGCCGGGAAGTGTATCAGGCCGGGTAGTGCATCAGGCCGGGAAGTATATCAGGCCATTAAGTTTATCAGGCCAAGAACTGTATCAGGCCGGGAAGTGTATCAGGCCGGGAAGTATATCAGGCCATTAAGTTTATCAGGCCAAGAACTGTATCAGGCCGGGAAGTGTATCAGGCCGGGAAGTGTATCAGGCCGGGAAGTGTATCAGGCCAGAAAGTGTATGAGGCCAGAAAGTGTATCAGGCCAGAAAGTGTATCAGGCCAGGAAGTGTATCAGGCCAGGAAGTGTATCAGGCCAGGAAGTGTATCAGGCCGGGAAGTGTATTAGGCCGGAATGTGTAACAGGCCGGAAAGTGTATCAGGCCAGGAAGTGTATCAGGCCAGGAAGTGTATCAGGCCAGGAAGTGTATCATGCCGGGAAGTGTATCAGGCAGGGAAGTGTATGAGGCCAGGAAGTGTATCAGGCCAGGAAGTGTATCAGGCCAGGAAGTGTATCAGGCCAGGAAGTGTATCAGGCCAGGAAGTGTATCAGGCCAGGAAGTGTATCATGCCGGGAAGTGTATCAGGCAGGGAAGTGTATGAGGCCAGGAAGTGTATCAGGCCAGGAAGTGTATCAGGCAGGGAAGTGTATCAGGCCAGGAAGTGTATCAGGCAAGGAAGTGTATCAGGCAGGGAAGTGTATCAGGCAGGGAAGTGTATCAGGCAGGGAAGTGTATCAGGCAGGGAAGTGTATCAGGCAGGGAAGTGTATCAGGCCAGGAAGTGTACACCACTATGCTGCCTCACCTCAAGCACCACCACTATGCTGCCTCACCTCAAGCACCACCACTATGCTGCCTCACCTCAAGCACCACCAGTATGCTGCCTCACCTCAAGCACCACCACTATGCTGCCGCACCTCAAGCACCACCACTATGCTGCCTCACCTCAAGCAGAACCACTATGCTGCCTCACCTCAAGCAGCACCACTATGCTGCCTCACCTCAAGCAGCACCACTATGCTGCCTCACCTCAAGCAGCACCACTATGCTGCCTCACCTCAAGCAGCACCACTATGCTGCCTCACCTCAAGCAGCACCACTATGCTGCCTCACCTCAAGCAGCACCACTATGCTGCCTCATCTCAAGCACCACCAGTATGCTGCCTCACCTCAATCACCACCACTATGCTGCCTCATCTCAAGCACCACCACTATGCTGCCTCACCTCAAGCACCACCACTATGCTGCCTCACCACAAGCACCACTACCATGCTGCCGCACCTCAAGCACCACCAGTATGCTGCCTCATCTCAAGCACCACCACTATGCTGCCGCACCTCAAGCACCACCACTATGCTGCCTCACCACAAGCACCACCACTATGCTGCCGCACCTCAAGCACCACCAGTATGCTGCCTCACTTCAAGCACCACCACTATGCTGCCTCACTTCAAGCACCACCACTATGCTGCCTCACCACAAGCACCACCACTATGCTGCCGCACCTCAAGCACCACCAGTATGCTGCCTCACCTCAAGCACCACCACTATGCTGCCGCACCTCAAGCACCACCACTATGCTGCCTCTCCTCAAGCACCACCACTATGCTGCCTCACCACAAGCACCACCACTATGCTGGCTCACCACAAGCACCACCACTATGCTGCCTCACCACAAGCACCACCACTATGCTGCCTCACCACAAGCACCACCACTCTGCTGCCGCACCTCTAGCACCACCACCATGCTGCCTCACCACAAGCACCACCACTATGCTGCCTCATCTCAAGCACCACCACTATGCTGCCTCACCTCAAGCACCACCACTATGCTGCCTCACCACAAGCACCACCACTATGCTGCCGCACCTCAAGCACCACCACTATGCTGCCTCACCACAAGCACCACCACTATGCTGCCGCACCTCAAGCAACACCACTATGCTGCCTCACCTCAAGCACCACCAGTATGCTGCCTCACCACAAGCACCACCACTATGCTGCCTCACCACAAGCACCACCACTATGCTGCCTCACCTCAAGCACCACCACTATGCTACCTCACCTCAAGCACCACCACTATGCTGCCTCACCACAAGCACCACCACTATCCTGCCTCACCACAAGCACCACCACTATTCTGCCTCACCTCAAGCACCACCACTAAGCTGCCTCACCACAAGCACCACCACTATGCTGCCTCACCTCAAGCACCACCAATATGCTGCCTCACCACAAGCACCACCACTACGCTGCCTCACCACAAGCACCACCACTATTCTGCCTCACCACAAGCACCACCACTATGCTGCCTCACCACAAGCACCACCACTATGCTGCCTCACCACAAGCACCACCACTATGCTGCCTCACCACAAGCACCACCACTATGCTGCCTCACCACAAGCACCACCACTATGCTGCCTCACCACAAGCACCACCACTATTCTGCCTCACCTCTAGCAGCACCACTATGCTGCCTCACCACAAGCGCCACCACTATGCTGCCTCACCACAAGCACCACCACTATTCTGCCTCACCACAAGCACCACCACTATGCTGCCTCACCACAAGCACCACCACTATGCTGCCTCACCACAAGCACCACCACTATTCTGCCTCACCTCTAGCAGCACCACTATGCTGCCTCACCACAAGCACCACCACTATGCTGCCTCACCACAAGCACCACCACTATGCTGCCTCACCACAAGCACCACCACTATGCTGCCTCACCTCAAGCACCACCACTATGCTGCCTCACCACAAGCACCACCACTATGCTGCCTCACCACAAGCACCACCACTATGCTGCCTCACCTCTAGCAGCACCACCACCAATACCTCGACCACCAACAACGTAAGCAACATAATGGACCAACATACACAACATAATGGACCATCATACACAACATAATGGATCAACATACACAACATAATGGATCAACATACGCAACATAATGAAACAACATACACAACATAATGAACCAACATACACAACATAATGGACCATCATACACAACATAATGGATCAACATACACAACATAATGGATCAACATACGCAACATAATGGAGCAACATAGACAACATAATGGACCAACATAGACAACATAATGGACCAACATAGACAACATAATGGACCAACATAGACAACATAATGGACCAACATACACAACATAATGGAGCAACATACACAACATAAAGAAACAACATACACAACTTAATGGATCAACATAGACAACATAATGAACCAACATAGGCAACATATTAGAGCAACATAGTCAACATAATGGAGGAACAGACAACATAATGGAGGAACATCGACAACATAATGGAGGAACATCGACAACATAATGGAGCAACAGACAACATAATTTAACAACATAGATAACATAATGGAACAACATACGCAACATAATGGAGCAACACAGACAACATAATGGAGCAACATAGAAAACATAAAGGAGCAACATAGACAACATAAGGGAGCAACATAGCAACATAATGGAACATACACAACATAATGGAGCAACATAGACAACATAGTGGAGCAACATAGGCAACATAATGGAGCAACATACAACATAATGGAGCAACATAGGCAACATAATGGAGCAACAGACAACATAATGGAGCAACATAGGCAACATAATGGAGCAACATACACAACATAATGGCCCAACATATACAACATAATGAAACAACATACACAACATAATGGAGCAACAGACAGCATAATTGAGTAACAGACAATATAATGGAGCAACATAGACAACATAATGGAGCAACACAGACAATATAATGGAGCAACGTAGACAACATAATGGAGAAACAAGGACAACATAATGGAACAACATGGACAACGTAATGGAGCAACATAGGCAACATATTAGAGCAACATAGACAACATAATGGAGCAACAGACAACATAATGGAGCAACATCGACAACATAATGGAGCAACATCGACAACATAATGGAGCAACATCGACAACATAATAGAGGAACATCGACAACATAATAGAGCAACAGACAACATAATGGAGCAACAGACAACATAATGGAGCAACATAGACAACACAATGGAGCAACATCGACAACATAATGGAACATAGACAACATAATGGAACATACACAACATAATGGAGCAACATAGACAGCATAAAGGAGCAACATAGACAACATAATGGAGCAACATACAACATAATGGAGCAACATAGGCAACATAATGGAGCAACATAGGCAACATAATGGAGCAACAAACATAATGGAGCAACATAATGGAGCAACATAGGCAACACAATGGAGCAACATCGACAACATAATGGAGGAACATCAACAACATAATAGAGCAACAGACAACATAATGGAGCAACATACACAACATAATGGAGCAACATCGACAACATAATGGAGCAACAGACAACATAACTTAGCAACATAGACAACATAATGGAGCAACAGACAACATAATGGAGCAAGATAGACAACATAATGGAGCAACATAGACAACATAATGGAGCAACATACACAACATAATGGAGCAACATAGGCAACATAATGGAGCAACATACAACATAATGGAGCAACATAGGCAACATAATGGAGCAACATAGGCAACACAATGGAGCAACATGAACATAATGGAGCAACATAGACAACATAATGGAGCAACAAACATAATGGAGCAACATAGGCAACATAATGGAGCAACATAGGCAACATAATGGAGCAACAGACAACATAATGGAGCAACATAATGGAGCAACATAATGGAGCAACATAGGCAACACAATGGAGCAACATCGACAACATAATGGAGGAACATCAACAACATAATAGAGCAACAGACAACATAATGGAGCAACATACACAACATAATGGAGCAACATCGACAACATAATGGAGCAACAGACAACATAACTTAGCAACATAGACAACATAATGGAGCAACAGACAACATAATGGAGCAAGATAGACAACATAATGGAGCAACATAGACAACATAATGGAGCAACATACACAACATAATGGAGCAACATACACAACATAATGGAGCAACATACAACATAATGGAGCAACATAGGCAACATAATGGAGCAACATAGGCAACACAATGGAGCAACATGAACATAATGGAGCAACATAGACAACATAATGGAGCAACAGACAACATAATGGAGCAACAAACATAATGGAACAACAAACATAATGGAGCAACAAATATAATGGAGCAACATAGACAACATAATGGAGCAACATACAACATATTGGAGCAACATAGACAACATAGTGGAGCAACATAGACAACATAATGGAGCAACAGACAACATAGTGGAGCATCATAGACAACATAATGGAGCAGCAAACATAATGGAGCAACAAATATAATGGAGAAACAAACATAATGGAGCAACATAGAAAACATAATGGAGCAACAGACAACATAATGGAGCAACATAGGCAACATAATGGAGCAACATAGGCAACAAAATGGAGCAACATAGACAACATAATGGAGCAACATAGACAACATAATAGAGCAACATGAACATAATGGAGCAACATAGACAACATAATGGAGCACTAGACAACATAATGGAGCAACATAGACAACAAAATGGAGCAACAAACATAATGGAGCAACGAACATAATGGTGCAACAAATATAATGGAGCAACATAGACAACATAATGGAGCAACAGACAACATAATGGAGCAACATAGACAACATAATGGAGCAAGAAACATAATGGAGCAACGAACATAATGGTGCAACAAATATAATGGAGCAACATAGACAACATAATGGAGCAACAGACAACATAGTGGAGCAACATAAACAACATAGTGGAAAAACATAGACAACATAATGGAGCAACACAGACAATATAATGGAGCAACATAGACAACATAATGGAGCAACATAGGCAACATATTAGAGCAACATAGACAACATAATGGAGCAACAGACAACATAATGGAGCAACATCGACAACATAATGGAGCAACATCGACAACATAATGGAGCAACATCGACAACATAATAGAGGAACATCGACAACATAATAGAGCAACAGACAACATAATGGAGCAACATAGACAACACAATGGAGCAACATCGACAACATAATGGAACATAGACAACATAATGGAACATACACAACATAATGGAGCAACATAGACAGCATAAAGGAGCAACATAGACAACATAATGGAGCAACATACAACATAATGGAGCAACATAGGCAACATAATGGAGCAACATAGGCAACATAATGGATCAACAGACAACATAATGGAGCAACATAATGGAGCAACATAGGCAACACAATGGAGCAACATCGACAACATAATGGAGGAACATCAACAACATAATAGAGCAACAGACAACATAATGGAGCAACATACACAACATAATGGAGCAACATCGACAACATAATGGAGCAACAGACAACATAACTTAGCAACATAGACAACATAATGGAGCAACAGACAACATAATGGAGCAAGATAGACAACATAATGGAGCAACGTAGACAACATAATGGAGCAACATACACAACATAATGGAACATACACAACATAATGGAGCAACATACAACATAATGGAGCAACATAGGCAACATAATGGAGCAACATAGGCAACACAATGGAGCAACATGAACATAATGGAGCAACATAGACAACATAAGGGAGCAACAGACAACATAATGGAGCAACAAACATAATGGAACAACAAACATAATGGAGCAACAAATATAATGGAGCAACATAGACAACATAATGGAGCAACATACAACATATTGGAGCAACATAGACAACATAGTGGAGCAACATAGACAACATAATGGAGCAACAGACAACATAGTGGAGCATCATAGACAACATAATGGAGCAGCAAACATAATGGAGCAACAAATATAATGGAGCAACAAACATAATGGAGCAACATAGAAAACATAATGGAGCAACAGACAACATAATGGAGCAACATAGGCAACATAATGGAGCAACATAGACAACATAATAGAGCAACATGAACATAATGGAGCAACATAGACAACATAATGGAGCACTAGACAACATAATGGAGCAACATAGACAACAAAATGGAGCAACAAACATAATGGAGCAACGAACATAATGGTGCAACAAATATAATGGAGCAACATAGACAACATAATGGAGCAACAGACAACATAATGGAGCAACATAGACAACATAATGGAGCAAGAAACATAATGGAGCAACGAACATTATGGTGCAACAAATATAATGGAGCAACATAGACAACATAATGGAGCAACAGACAACATAGTGGAACAACATAAACAACATAGTGGAACAACATAGACAACATAATGGAGCAACACAGACAATATAATGGAGCAACGTAGACAACATAATGGAGAAACAAGGACAACATAATGGAACAACATAGACAACATAATGGAGCAACATAGGCAACATATTAGAGCAACATAGACAACATAATGGAGCAACAGACAACATAATGGAGCAACATCGACAACATAATGGAGCAACATCGACAACATAATGGAGCAACATCGACAACATAATAGAGGAACATCGACAACATAATAGAGCAACAGACAACATAATGGAGCAACAGACAACATAATGGAGCAACATAGACAACACAATGGAGCAACATCGACAACATAATGGAACATAGACAACATAATGGAACATACACAACATAATGGAGCAACATAGACAGCATAAAGGAGCAACATAGACAACATAATGGAGCAACATACAACATAATGGAGCAACATAGGCAACATAATGGAACAACATAGGCAACATAATGGAGCAACAGACAACATAATGGAGCAAGATAATGGAGCAACATAGGCAACACAATGGAGCAACATCGACAACATAATGGAGGAACATCAACAACATAATAGAGCAACAGACAACATAATGGAGCAACATACACAACATAATGGAGCAACATCGACAACATAATGGAGCAACAGACAACATAACTTAGCAACATAGACAACATAATGGAGCAACAGACAACATAATGGAGCAAGATAGACAACATAATGGAGCAACATAGACAACATAATGGAGCAACATACACAACATAATGGAACATACACAACATAATGGAGCAACATACAACATAATGGAGCAACATAGGCAACATAATGGAGCAACATAGGCAACACAATGGAGCAACATGAACATAATGGAGCAACATAGACAACATAATGGAGCAACAGACAACATAATGGAGCAACAAACATAATGGAACAACAAACATAATGGAGCAACAAATATAATGGAGCAACATAGACAACATAATGGAGCAACATACAACATATTGGAGCAACATAGACAACATAGTGGAGCAACATAGACAACATAATGGAGCAACAGACAACATAGTGGAGCATCGTAGACAACATAATGGAGCAACAAACATAATGGAGCAACAAATATAATGGAGCAACAAACATAATGGAGCAACATAGAAAACATAATGGAGCAACAGACAACATAATGGAGCAACATAGGCAACATAATGGAGCAACATAGGCAACATAATGGAGCAACATAGACAACATAATGGAGCAACATAGACAACATAATAGAGCAACATGAACATAATGGAGCAACATAGACAACATAATGGAGCACTAGACAACATAATGGAGCAACATAGACAACAAAATGGAGCAACAAACATAATGGAGCAACGAACATAATGGTGCAACAAATATAATGGAGCAACATAGACAACATAATGGAGCAACAGACAACATAGTGGAGCAACATAAACAACATAGTGGAACAACATAGACAACATAGTGGAGGAACATAGACAACATAGTGGAGCAACATAGACAACATAATGGAGCAACAGACAACATAATGGAGCAACAGACAACATAGTGGAGCAACATAAACATAGTGGAGCAACATAGACAACATAGTGGAGCAACATAGACAACATAGTGGAGCAACATAGACAACATAGTGGAGCAACATAGACAACATAGTGGAGCAACGTAGACAAGATAGTGGAGCAACAAAGACAACATAATGGAGCAACATAGACAACATAGTGGAGCAACATAGCCAACATAGTGGAGCATCAGACAACATAATGGAGCAACATAGACAACATAGTGGAGCATCAGACAACATAATGGAGCAACATAGACAACATAATGGAGCAACATAATGGAGCAACATAGACAACATAATGGAGCAACATAGACAAGATAGTGGAGCAACATAGGCAGCACAGGTGTAAGAGAGGACTCTCACCCTCCCTTCCGTCCAGCCAGGAATATCTCACACAAACACAACACTAACACAGGATCACCACCGGATGTTCTGTTCTACATAGCACCACCATTACTCTAGTCTCTTATCTCTTTATCTCTCTCTCTCTCTCTCTCTCTCTCTCTCTCTCTCTGCTTTACACATATATTTTACGATGTTGTGTTCAAAGTTCTTACCTTTATTTACAAGACCAGGAGCTGTTACCTACCAGAGCTCATGTGAACCTACAATTACCTTCACCAGTTGTTTTTAATATCTGATCATCTCCCATCAAGGTCAGGTGAATCCGCAAAAAACGAAGTAATTTAACCATAACTCTATTACTCTCTCTCCAAACTGCAATGTATCTCCACTCTTCATAGTGCTGGCATTGTACATTCCACATCTAGATAACCGGTTTCCACGAATCCATTCACAAATATTACTTTGCTCGCACTCCAACAGCACGTCAAGTCATAAAATTCATTTGTCTCCACTTACTCGTATCCATCTGGGATGTTCGAGCCAGTCCCTTTACCCCGTCCCTCCAAGTTATCTTATTTTACTTCATCTTCTCTAAGTATCCAAACCACGTCAAGAACCCCTCGCCAGCCCTCTGGATATTAATCATTGTAACTTGGCACCTCCTCCTAGTCCCCAAACCACGAATTCTATGCCTCCATAGCTCGATCGCTAGCACACCCAGGTCATACACTGAGGTCCGGAGTTCGAATCTCCGGTACGGCTGGAAAACATTAGGGATGTGATTCTATAAGACACCTGCTGTCCCTGTTCTCCCATCAGATTAAAATGGGTACCTGGGTGTTAGTGGACTGGTGTGGGTGGCATCCTGGGTGTTAGTGGACTGGTGTGGGTCACATTCTGGGTGTTAGTGGACTGGTGTGGGTCACACCCTGGGTGTTAGTGGACTGGTGTGGGTCACATCCTGGGTGTTAGTGGACTGGTGTGGGTCACATCCTGGGTGTTAGTGGACTGGTGTGGGTCACATCCTGGGTGTTAGTGGACTGGTGTGGGTCACATCCTGGGTGTTAGTGGACTGGTGTGGGTCACATCCTGGGTGTTAGTGGACTGGTGTGGGTCACATCCCGGGTGTTAGTGGACTGGTGTGGGTCACATCCTGGGTGTTAGTGGACTGGTGTGGGTCACATCCTGGGTGTTAGTGGACTGGTGTGGGTCACATCCTGGGTGTTAGTGGACTGGTGTGGGTCACATCCTGGGTGTTAGTGGACTGGTGTGGATCACATCCTGGGACAAAACTGACATAATTTGCGGGAAATGCTCAGCATAACAAGTGACTTCCTATATAGAAGTATGTCATTGATGTCAGCTATGATCTGTATACCTTGTACATGTACTGGTATACCTTGTACATGTACTGGTATACCTTGTACATGTACTGGTAGAGATAAAATTATTATTATTGTATTGTATTATTATTATTATTATTATTATTATTATTATTATTATTATTATTATTATTAATCATATCACACATTGCCCTCAGACATGATATCACCACTGTCTCCCGCATCCTTCTTGCTGCAACATTGACAACCCATGCTTCACACACACACACACACACACACACACACACACACACACACACACACACACACCTACTTTCGACATAGTTCAGCGCAAGAGATTAATTAGTGCAAAAGCTTTAGTAGGCACACATAACAGGAAAGGCACTGCAATAGATCAGAGAATACCTGACAATAAGCAAACAACGAGTGATGGTACGTGACGAGGTGTCAGAGTGGGCGCCTGTGATGTGACGGTGTTCCACAGGGGCCAGTCTTAGGACCGTTGCTGGTTCTTGTGTGTGTGAATGACATGACGGAAGGGATAGATTCAGAGGGGCGCCTGTTTGCAATGTGAATATGGAGAAAATTCAAGTGGATAAGAATTAAGCAGGACTACAAAGGGATCTGGACAGGCTGCAGTCCTGGTCCAACAACTGACTCCTGGAGTTTAACCCCATCAAGCGCAAAGTCATGAAGATTGGGGAACGTCAAAGAATGCCGCAGACACAGTATAGTCTAGGTGGGCAAAGACTGCCAACCTCACTCAAGGAAAAGGATCTTGGGGTGAGTATAATACCGAGTATATCTCCTGAGGCGAACATCAACCAGATAACTGCTGCAGCATATGGGCGCCTGACAAATCTAAGAAATTGTACGTCAGGCCTATATTAGAGTATGCAGCACCAGTATGGAACCCACACCTGGTCAGGCATGTCAAGAAATTAGAGAAAGTGCAAAGGTTTGCAACAAGACTAGTCCCGGAGCTAAGGGGGCATGACCTAAGAGAAGAGGTTAAGGGAAATCGACCTGACGACACTGGAGGACAGAAGAGATAGGGAAGACAGACGACATAAAATACTGAGAGGAATTGAGAAGGTGGACAGAGACAGGATGTTCCAGAGATGTGACATAGCAACAAGGTGTCACAACTGGAAGCTGAAGACTCAGATGCGTCACAGGGATGTTAGGAAGTATTTTTCCAGTCGTGGAGTTGTGAAGAAATGGAGCAATCTGGTGAGTGCTGTAGTGGAGGCGGGATCCATACACAGCTTTAAGAAGAGATACGATAAAGTTCATGGAGCAGGGTGAGAGCGGACCAAGTAACGACCAGTGAAGAGGCGGGGCCAGGAACTTTGAATCGACCCCTGCAGTCACAAATAGGCGAGTACATACACACACAATATAGGTCGTACTCTTTTAACACTCTTTTCTCCCCTCCATGGATCAAGTTCTTTGTCTCCAAAGATGCTTTAATTCACCACTCAACTTTTTCCATCAACAGTTCTATGGTTCACCTCATCTTACATTAACCCATCTGCTGACAAGCCACTTCCATTATCTATTCTTTTTTTTTTTGTTACTCTCATTTCCTTAATCTTTCCAGATTCATCTCTATATTCATTCTTCTGCGCACACTTCCATATTCGTCCACCAGCCTCAGCAATTTCTCTTCGGAATCTCCCAAAAGCACAGTATCATCAACAAAAAGCAACTGTGACAACATCCACTTTGTGTTAGATTCTTTATCTTTTAATCCCACACCTCTTGCCAACACCTGAGCCAGTAAGTGGTACCAATAACTGGATGAATTCTACGTCAGGTGTGTAGTCGCACTGGACACTGCTGGTACTCTCGGTCGAGTGTGCCACCAGGAACTCTTGGCAAAACTGCAAGCACTGCAAGTCGCCGACTTTGCCCTATGCTTCCTTAGTGATTACCGTAGAGTAGTTCTTAGTTAATCAGAGTGGTAGACTCCCCAGTGATTACGTTCGAGGTAGGTATCTCAACGGGACAGAATCAGCAAGACAGTGCAAGTATCCCACAAGGAAGTAAGCTTGGGCCATTGTTATGGAATGTTTTCTTCAATGACACGTATCTCACCCCAGAATCCTATGCCTATGCAGATCACTGCACTCTAACGTTTACTCAGTAGATAAAATACCAGATACTCTCAAGCACATCAATGATTTTTCACATTATTCTGTTGGTATGTTCAGCGTATTGTGGTCAGAGATTTGCTAATGACTGTACCTTCAGATAGATCAATTACTGGGTCAAGGGAGCACCTAGAGACATACCTGGAGTTTACCTGGAGTTTACCTGGAGAGAGTTCCGGGGGTCAACGCCCCCGCGGCCCGGTCTGTGACCAGGCCTCCTGGTGGATCAGAGCGTGATCAACCAGGCTGTTACTCTTGGCTGCACGCAAACCAACGTACGAGCCACAGCCCGGCTGGTTAGGAACCGACTTTAGGTGCTTGTCCAGTGCCAGCTTGAAGACTGCCAGGGGTCTGTTGGTAATCCCCCTTATGTATGCTGGGAGGCAGTTGAACAGTCTCGGGCCCCTGACACTTATTGTATGGTCTCTTAACGTGCTAGTGACACACCTGCTTTTCATTGGGGGGATGTTGCATCGTCTGCCAAGTCTTTTGCTTTCGTAGTGAGTGATTTTCGTGTGCAAGTTCGGTACTAGTCCCTCTAGGATTTTCCAGGTGTATATAATCATGTATCTCTCCCTCCTGCGTTCCAGGGAATACAGGTTCAGGAACCTCAAGCGCTCCCAGTAATTGAGGTGTTTTATCTCCGTTATACGCGCCGTGAAGGTTCTCTGTACATTTTCTAGGTCAGGAATTTCACCTGCCTTGAAAGGTGCTGTTAGTGTGCAGCAATATTCCAGCCTAAATAGAACAAGTGACCTGAAGAGTGTCATCATGGGCTTGGCATAAGTAGGAAAGTCAATACTTCATGTTAAACACTGCAAGGAGTTGAAACCACTGGGTATCTTCCTTATATAGACGTGAAACATCTGCAAGGAACTCAATTGTTACACAAGTGTCTAACATTTCAGCTAGTCGGTATTATGTAAATCTAATATTAAGATACTGCAAGAACCTAGTTCAGAAGTACTAGGATTTTTGCATAGCTTAAAGAACATTATATCTAGATAATTAGGGACGGTAACATCATGGAACTGGGCAAGTCCACTCTAGAGAAGCGCACGCCCACACCACCTCTTGGACCTTGCCTGTCTTCTCGCATCTACGAAGTGTAGCTAGTATTTCTAGCAACATTTTGGAATAGCTATTGTTGAAACGCTTTGCCAGCGGGTGGTTTCTTCAGTCCAGTGCAAAGAAGAACGGTGGGAGATGAGCTTGAGGTAATCAGTCCCTCAGCCTGGAGTCGATGTGTTCCGCGCATTACTCACGAAATCGTAATGACACGATTGAAAGCAAACCATATCATAAGATTCGTCCAACTAGGTATATTTCTACACCATAGGAAGGTTAGCATAGGCCACCACTGTGACCACAAATGCAAGTTTTTACAGACGAATGTTCCGCTAGCGTGGCCGTGACGAACTCTAGCTCAAGTCCCCTCAAAGCCGTCAACATGACTCACGAAATCGTAATAAAGCTAGCTGGTCCAGTGGCTAACGCGACGGTCTGGAGTTTTGAGACTCTCTGACCGCGGGTTCAAATCCCGCCCGTGGTATGGTATGCTGTACATTTTTCTAGATTGATGGACTGAACACATCGACTCCAGACTGAGGGACTGATTACCTCAAACTCCTCATCTTACAACGTTCTTCTCTGTATTGGACTGAAGAAACCACCTGCTGGAGAAACATTTCCCAAACATTGCACGTTTCACTCTTCAACAGAGATCATGTCAGGAAGATAAGTGTTCACGGAACTGTGCGTGAGCTCACCGACATTGGTAATGATGCCCGTAATGTTGGCAGACAGGATGCTGATAGACTGCCTCCTCCTGTTTGCGTTCAGCTTGACTAAATAGGTGTGTACGGTGTTTATCTCTGAGCAAGGTAGGTCACTAGGGCAGCCACTGGGATGTACATCTTGTATGAGACACGAAACAACCTGCCGAGGTGACAATCTCTGAGCAAGGTAGGTCACTAGGGCAGCCACTGGGATGTACATCTTGTATGAGGCACGAAACAACCTGCCGAGGTGACAATCTCTGAGCAAGGTAGGTCACTAGGGCAGCCACTGGGATGTACATCTTGTATGAGGCACGAAACAACCTGCCGAGGTGACAATCTCTGAGCAAGGTAGGTCACTAGGGCAGCCACTGGGATGTATATCTTGTATGAGGCACGAAACAACCTGCCGAGGTGACAATCTCTGAGCAAGGTAGGTCACTAGGGCAGCCACTGGGATGTATATCTTGTATGAGGCACGAAACAACCTGCCGAGGTGACAATCTCTGAGCAAGGTAGGTCACTAGGGTAGCCACTGGGATGTACATCTTGTATGAGGCACGAAACAACCTGCCGAGGTGACAATCTCTGAGCAAGGTAGGTCACTAGGGCAGCTACTGGGATGTACATCTTGTATGAGGCACGAAACAACCTGCCGAGGTGACAATCTCTGAGCAAGGTAGGTCACTAGGGTAGCCACTGGGATGTATATCTTGTATGAGGCACGAAACAACCTGCCGAGGTGACATAGGAGTACCTTTCATTGATTCCTAGCTGTTTCAGGGTGGATCCTTCCTTATACTTCGCTTTTCAGGCAGCCATGAGTGAATCTCAATCAGATAACCAAGTCAAATACAAAATTAAAACGATTTGATGATCTGCACAGAGACTGGTAAGGAGGTAGAGGGAAGGCAAACGACAGAATCTTGTGGATGACGTGTTTGATACCTGTTACCTACTTGGAGGTCATTGCGAGGGTAACATTGCCCCTACGACTGGTCCTTGACCAGGCCTCACGATGGATCAGGGCCTGATCAACCAGGCTGTTACTGCTGGCCACACGCAATCCATCGTACGAACCACAGCCTTGCTAATAGGGTACTGACTCACGGTATCTGTCCAGTTCTCTCCTGAGAGGAGGGGGTCTATCGGTAATTCTCCTTATGTATGGTAGGAAATTACCAATGAACCCCTGGTTGCCTTCAAGAGAGACCTGGACAGATACCTAAAGTCAGTACCTGACCAGCCAGTCTGTGGTTTGTACCATGGATTGTTCACCAATTCTGACATCTTGTTTTGCTCCATGAAATAAGCCTCTAAGGAACTGGTGATCCTGTCTGTCCAGTTCCTTACTGTTTCGACAAAGGTCTTCTTGATGTCCTTTCTAGTGTCAGTAACTACACCTGATATCTCCCAGACAGTTCTCAGTGGTGAGGCCCCTTTGGTGACAGCGGGAGCACTGCCTAGGTCATAACTGAGTCACTTAAGTTAACGTGGTTTCAGAACAAAAGCTCATAATACCACGACTGGAACAGTACCCGCACATAATCGAGAAAAGCTTACAACATTTCGGTCCGACTTAGACCATTTGCAAAGTGACTTTGTAAATGGTCCAAGCCTCTCCTATGTCCGGTTTTCTGTGTATGGCTTTAGAATATCATTGATACAAACACTTCCTATGTGCCTGGACGAGTCTCCTATTTCCCGCACCTCTTGTGTTTCTCTGCTGATATAACAAGTCATTTGTCTGATAATTCTGCTGCTGGTGAGTCTGATTGAGTACCTGATGGGTGCTGCCAGGGGCTATGTTGGTGAGTCTGATGACTGTGTACCTGATGGGTGCTGCCAGGGGCTATGTTGGTGAGTCTGATGACTGTGTACCTGATGGGTGCTTGCCAGGGGCTATGCTGGTGAGTCAGATGACTGTGTACCTGATGGGTGCTTGCCAGGGGCTATGCTGGTGAGTTTGCTGACTGTGTACCTGGTAGGTGCTTGCCAGGGGCTGTGCTGGCGAGTCTGATGACTGTGTACCTGGTAGGTGCTTGCCAGGGGCTGTGCTGGTGAGTTTGATGACTGTGTACCTGGTAGGTGCTTGCCAGGGGCTGTGCTGGTGAGTTTGATGACTGTGTACCTGGTAGGTGCTTGCCAGGGCCTATGCTGGTGAGTTTGATGACTGTGTACCTGGTAGGTGCTTGCCAGGGGCTGTGCTGGTGAGTTTGATGACTGTGTACCTGGTAGGTGCTTGCCAGGGGCTGTGCTGGTGAGTTTGATGACTGTGTACCTGGTAGGTGCTTGCCAGGGGCTGTGCTGGTGAGTTTGATGACTGTGTACCTGGTAGGTGCTTGCCAGGGGCTGTGCTGGTGAGTTTGATGACTGTGTACCTGGTAGGTGCTTGCCAGGGGCTGTGCTGGTGAGTTTGATGACTGTGTACCTGGTAGGTGCTTGCCAGGGGCTGTGCTGGTGAGTTTGATGACTGTGTACCTGGTAGGTGCTTGCCAGGGCCTATGCTGGTGAGTTTGATGACTGTGTACCTGGTAGGTGCTTGCCAGGGGCTGTGCTGGTGAGTTTGATGACTGTGTACCTGGTAGGTGCTTGCCAGGGGCTGTGCTGGTGAGTTTGATGACTGTGTACCTGGTAGGTGCTTGCCAGGGGCTATGTTGGTGAGTTTGATGACTGTGTACCTGGTAGGTGCTTGCCAGGGGCTGTGCTGGTGAGTTTGATGACTGTGTACCTGGTAGGTGCTTGCCAGGGGCTATGCTGGTGAGTTTGATGACTGTGTACCTGGTAGGTGCTTGCCAGGGGCTGTGCTGGTGAGTTTGATGACTGTGTACCTGGTAGGTGCTTGCCAGGGGCTATGCTGGTGAGTTTGATGACTGTGTACCTGATGGGTGCTTGCCAGGGGCTATGCTGGTGAGTTTGATGACTGTGTACCTGGTAGGTGCTTGCCAGGGGCTATGCTGGTGAGTTTGATGACTGTGTACCTGATGGGTGCTTGCCAGGGCCTATGCTGGTGAGTTTGCTGACTGTGTACCTGGTAGGTGCTTGCCAGGGGCTGTGCTGGTGAGTTTGCTGACTGTGTACCTGGTAGGTGCTTGCCAGGGGCTATGCTGGTGAGTTTGATGACTGTGTACCTGGTAGGTGCTTGCCAGGGGCTATGCTGGTGAGTTTGATGACTGTGTACCTGATGGGTGCTTGCCAGGGGCTATGCTGGTGAGTTTGATGACTGTGTACCTGGTAGGTGCTTGCCAGGGGCTATGCTGGTGAGTTTGATGACTGTGTACCTGATGGGTGCTTGCCAGGGCCTATGCTGGTGAGTTTGCTGACTGTGTACCTGGTAGGTGCTTGCCAGGGGCTGTGCTGGTGAGTTTGCTGACTGTGTACCTGGTAGGTGCTTGCCAGGGGCTATGCTGGTGAGTTTGATGACTGTGTACCTGATGGGTGCTTGCCAGGGGCTATGCTGGTGAGTTTGATGACTGTGTACCTGGTAGGTGCTTCCCAGGGGCTGTGCTGGTGAGTTTGATGACTGTGTACCTGGTAGGTGCTTGCCAGGGGCTGTGCTGGTGAGTTTGATGACTGTGTACCTGATGGGTGCTTGCCTGGGGCTATGCTGCTCAGAGATGAGACGACTCTAGGTGGTCACGCATTTCTCATCCAAGACCTCGTCCAAACCGCCCCGCCCCACCCACCCATTCACTCGCTTTCTCATGTGGAATGGGTGCTTAGATCTCTCACACAAGTTGATGAATGAGACACATGGTGCCCCGTGGCCTGGTGGCAAAAGCTCTCGCTTTACACGGTGACTGTCAGGGTTCAATTCCCGGAGAGGGTTGAAACATTGGACGGGTTTCCTTACACCGGTTGTCTCTGTTCACCCATCAGTAATAATGGATACCTGGGTGTTAGTGGATTGGTGCAGGTCACATCCTGGGTGTTAGTGGATTGGTGCGGGTCACATCCTGGGTGTTAGTGGACTGGTGTGGGTCGCATCCTGGGTGTTAGTGGATTGGTGTGGGTCACATCCTGGGTGTTAGTGGATTAGTGTGGGTCACATCCTGGGTGTTAGTGGATTAGTGTGGGTCACATCCTGGGTGTTAGTGGATTGGTGTGGGTCACATCCTGGGTGTTAGTGGATTGGTGCGGGTCACATCCTGGGTGTTAGTGGATTGGTGTGGGTCGCATCCTGGGTGTTAGTGGATTGGTGTGGGTCACATCCTGGGTGTTAGTGGACTGGTGTGGGTCGCATCCTGGGTGTTAGTAGACTGGTGTGGGTCGCATCCTGGGTGCTAGTGGACTGGTGTGGGTAACATCCTGGGTGTTAGTGGACTGGTGTGGGTAACATCCTGGGTGCTAGTGGACTGGTGTGGGTAACATCCTGGGTGTTAGTGGACTGGTTCTCACCTAGTTGTACTCACCTAGTTGAGGTTGCGGGGGTCGAGTCCGAGCTCCTGGCCCCGCCTCTTCACTGATCGCTACTAGGTCACTCTCCCTGAGCCGTGAGCTTTATCATACCTCTGCTTAAAGCTATGTATGGATCCTGCCTCCACTACATCGCTTCCCAAACTATTCCACTTACTGACTACTCTCTGGCTGAAGAAATACTTCCTAACATCCCTGTGATTCATCTGTGTCTTCAGCTTCCAACTGTGTCCCCTTGTTACTGTGTCCAATCTCTGGAACATCCTGTCTTTGTCCACCTTGTCAATTCCTCTCAGTATTTTGTATGTCGTTATCATGTCCCCCCTATCTCTCCTGTCCTCCAGTGTCGTCAGGTTGATTTCCCTTAACCTCTCCTCGTAGGACATACCTCTTAGCTCTGGGACTAGTCTTGTTGCAAACCTTTGCACTTTCTCTAGTTTCTTCACGTGCTTGGCTAGGTGTGGGTTCCAAACTGGTGCCGCATACTCCAATATGGGCCCAACGTACACGGTGTACAGGGTCCTGAATGATTCCTTATTAAGATGTCGGAATGCTGTTCTGAGGTTTGCTAGGCGCCCATATGCTGCAGCAGTTATTTGGTTGATGTGCGCTTCAGGAGATGTGCCTGGTGTTATACTCACCCCAAGATCTTTTTCCTTGAGTGAGGTTTGTAGTCTCTGACCCCCTAGACTGTACTCCGTCTGCGGCCTTCTTTGCCCTTCCCCAATCTTCATGACTTTGCACTTGGTGGGATTGAACTCCAGGAGCCAATTGCTGGACCAGGTCTGCAGCCTGTCCAGATCCCTTTGTAGTTCTGCCTGGTCTTCGATCGAGTGAATTCTTCTCATCAACTTCACGTCATCTGCAAACAGGGACACCTCAGAGTCTATTCCTTCCGTCATGTCGTTCACAAATACCAGAAACAGCACTGGTCCTAGGACTGACCCCTGCGGGACCCCGCTGGTCACAGGTGCCCACTCTGACACCTCGCCACGTACCATGACTCGCTGCTGTCTTCCTGACAAGTATTCCCTGATCCATTGTAGTGCCTTCCCTGTTATCCCTGCTTGGTCCTCCAGTTTTTGCACCAATCTCTTGTGTGGAACTGTGTCAAACGCCTTCTTGCAGTCCAAGAAAATGCAATCCACCCACCCCTCTCTCTCTCTTGTCTTACTGCTGTCACCATGTCATAGAACTCCAGTAGGTTTGTGACACAGGATTTCCCGTCCCTGAAACCATGTTGGCTGCTGTTGATGAGATCATTCTTTTCTAGGTGTTCCACCACTCTTCTCCTGATAATCTTCTCCATGATTTTGCATACTATACATGTCAGTGACACTGGTCTGTAGCTTAATGCTTCATGTCTGTCTCCTTTTTTAAAGATTGGGACTACATTTGCTGTCTTCCATGCCTCAGGCAATCTCCCTGTTTCGATAGATGTATTGAATATTGTTGTTAGGGGTACACATAGCGCCTCTGCTCCCTCTCTCAATACCCATGGGGAGATGTTATCTGGCCCCATTGCCTTTGAGGTATCTAGCTCACTCAGAAGCCTCTTCACTTCTTCCTCGGTTGTGTGCACTGTGTCCAGCACTTGGGGTGTGCCCCACCTCTCCGTCTTTCTGGAGTCCCTTCTGTCTCCTCTGTGGGTCACATCCTGGGTGTTAGTAGACTGGTGTGGGTCACATCCTGGGTGTTAGTGGACTGGTGTGGGTCGCATCCTGGGTGTTAGTGGACTGGTGTGGGTCGCATCCTGGGACAAAACTGACATAATTTGCGGGAAATGCTCAGCATAACAAGTGACTTCCTATATAGTAGTATGTCACTGATGTCAGCTATGGTCTGGTATACCTTGTACATGTACTGGTATACATTGTACATGTACTGGTATACCTTGTACATGTACTGGTATACCTTGTACATGTACTGGTATACCTTGTACATGTACTGGTATACCTTGTACATGTACTGGTATACCTTGTACATGTACTGGTATACCTTGTACATGTACTGGTATACCTTGTACATGTACTGGTATACCTTGTACATGTACTGGTATACCTTGTACATGTACTGGTATACCTTGTACATGTACTGGTATACCTTGTACATGTACTGGTATGCCTTGTACATGTACTGGTATACCTTGTACATGTACTGGTAGAAATTAGATACATTATTATACTTGGGTATCTTTTATTCCGGAAAGGTTTTGACAGTCAGTGGCCTCTTCAGTCCAATGTAGAGAAAGGTGGAAGATATGGAGGAGTTTGAGGCAATCAGTCCCTCAGCCTGGAATGTGTTCAGTTCATCGGTCTTGATTAAATCACAGCATTTGTCGGAGATGGAGGTTATATACTGTAGACACATCTAGGGGTCTTGTTACAGGGATTTCTTCAGAACTTGTGTAAGCTACAGACACCACCTACTTCCACTGGTTGCTTTATCCACTGGTGACGCCGCCTACCACTCCTTCACCTCATCTGTCAGTATATAAGCTCCAGCTCCGGTAATATAAAGACTGAACTTGTGTAAGCTACAGACACCACCTACTTCCACTGGTTGCTTTATCCACTGGTGACGCCGCCTACTACTGCTTCACCTCATCTATCAGTATATAAGCTCCAGCTCCGGTAATATAAAGACTGAACTTGTCTAAGCTACAGACACCACCTACTTCCACTGGTTGCTTTATCCACTGGTGACGCCGCCTACTACTGCTTCACCTCATCTATCAGTATATAAGTTCCAGCTCCGGTAATATAAAGACTGAACTTGTCTAAGCTACAGACACCACCTACTTCCACTGGTTGCTTTATCCACTGGTGACGCCGCCTAACACTCCTTCACCTCATCTGTCGTCAGTATATAAGCTCCAGCTCCTGGAATATGAAGACTGAATGATCACATTGACTCCAGGCTGAGGGACTGATAACCTCAAACTCCTCCATATCTTCCACCTTTCACTACATTGGACTGAAGAAATCACTGATTGGCGAAACGTTTCCAGAATAAAGATATCAGGACAAGATAAATGTATAACTTTCGGGTAAGTATCTTTTTCCCCTCAATGTACATAAGTATCTTTTTCCACTCAATGTACATAAGTATCTTTTTCCACTCAATGTACATAAGTATCTTTTTCCACTCAATGTATATAAGTATCTTTTTCCACTCAATGTATATAAGTATCTTTTTCCAGTCAATGTACATAAGTATCTTTTTCCACTCAATGTACATAAGTATCTTTTTCCACTCAATGTACATAAGTATCTTTTTCCAGTCAATGTACATAAGTATCTTTTTCCACTCAATGTACATAAGTATCTTTTTCCACTCAATGTACATAAGTATCTTTTTCCACTCAATGTACATAAGTATCTTTTTCCACTCAATGTACATAAGTATCTTTTACCACTCAATGTATATAAGTATCTTTTTCCATTCAATGTATATAAGTATCTTTTTCCAGTCAATGTACATAAGTATCTTTTTCCAGTCAATGTACATAAGTATCTTTTTCCACTCAATGTACATAAGTATCTTTTTCCAGTCAATGTACATAAGTATCTTTTTCCACTCAATGTACATAAGTATCTTTTTCCACTCAATGTACATAAGTATCTTTTACCACTCAATGTACATAAGTATCTTTTTCCAGTCAATGTACATAAGTATCTTTTTCCCCTCAATGTACATAAGTATCTTTTTCCAGTCAATGTACATAAGTATCTTTTTCCCCTCAATGTACATAAGTATCTTTTTCCAGTCAATGTACATAAGTATCTTTTTCCCCTCAATGTACATAAGTATCTTTTTCCAGTCAATGTACATAAGTATCTTTTTCCCCTCAATGTACATAAGTATCTTTTTCCCCTCAATGTACATAAGTATCTTTTTCCCCTCAATGTACATAAGTATCTTTTTCCAGTCAATGTACATAAGTATCTTTTTCCACTCAATGTACATAAGTATCTTTTTCCCCTCAATGTACATAAGTATCTTTTTCCCCTCAATGTACATAAGTATCTTTTTCCCCTCAATGTACATAAGTATCTTTTTCCCCTCAATGTACATGTACAAGGAACTAATGATTGGTAGGAAGGCAGGTATGGATGGAGATAGGGGGAAAGGGAAGGGAGAGAGGGAGAGAAGGGAGGGAAGAGGTGGATTGAGGGAGGAAGTTATAGATGGATGAAGGGAGGGAAGGAAGGGACGGACGAAGGGACGGACGAAGGGACGGACGAAGGGACGGACGAAGGGAGGGACGAAGGGACGGACGAAGGGACGGACGAAGGGAGGAACGAAGGGAGGGGCGAAGGGACGGACGAAGGGACGGACGAAGGTACGGACGAAGGGAGGAACGAAGGGAGGAACGAAGGGAGGAAGGGTGAGAGGATGGAAATAGTTTAATACTGTATTTCTCCCTGTATTATGTACGACTATATTAAGTAACATTAAATAACTAATATTTCTTACCAGTGATGTTACAACGTTCAGTGTCACCTCTGTAACCCTCTGTAACCCTCTGTAACCCTCTGTAACCCTCTGTAACCCTCTGTAACCCTCTGTAACCCTCTGTAACCCTCTGTAACCTTCTGCAACCCTCTGTAACCCTCTGTAACCCTCTGTAACCTTCTGTAACCCTCTGTAACCCTCTGTAACCCTCTGTAACCCTCTGTAACCCTCTGTAACCCTCTGTAACCCTCTGTAACCCTCTGTAACCCTCTGTAACCCTCTGTAACCCTCTGTAACCCTCTGTAACCCTCTGTAACCCTCTGTAACCCTCTGTAACCCTCTGTAACCCTCTGTAACCCTCTGTAACCCTCTGTAACCCTCTGTAACCCTCTGTAACCTTCTGTAACCCTCTGTAACCCTCTGTAACCCTCTGTAACCCTCTGTAACCCTCTGTAACCCTCTGTAACCCTCTGTAACCCTCTGTAACCCTCTGTAACCCTCTGTAACCCTCTGTAACCCTCTGTAACCCTCTGTAACCCTCTGTAACCCTCTGTAACCCTCTGTAACCCTCTGTAACCCTCTGTAACCTCTCTCTGCAACCCTCTGTAACCCTCTGTAACCCTCTGTAACCCTCTGTAACCCTCTGTAACCCTCTGCAACCCTCTGTAACCCTCTGTAACCCTCTGTAACCCTCTGTAACCCTCTGTAACCCTCTGTAACCCTCTGTAACCCTCTGTAACCCTCTGTAACCCTCTGTAACCCTCTGTAACCCTCTGTAACCCTCTGTAACCCTCTGTAACCCTCTGTAACCCTCTGTAACCCTCTGTAACCCTCTGTAACCCTCTGTAACCCTCTGTAACCTTCTGCAACCCTCTGTAACCCTCTGTAACCCTCTGTAACCTTCTGCAACCCTCTGTAACCCTCTGTAACCCTCTGTAACCCTCTGTAACCCTCTGTAACCCTCTGTAACCCTCTGTAACCCTCTGTAACCCTCTGTAACCCTCTGTAACCCTCTGTAACCCTCTGTAACCCTCTGTAACCCTCTGTAACCCTCTGTAACCCTCTGTAACCTTCTGCAACCCTCTGTAACCCTCTGTAACCCTCTGTAACCCTCTGTAACCCTCTGTAACCCTCTGTAACCCTCTGTAACCCTCTGTAACCCTCTGTAACCTTCTGCAACCCTCTGTAACCCTCTGTAACCCTCTGTAACCCTCTGTAACCTTCTGTAACCTTCTGCAACCCTCTGTAACCCTCTGTAACCCTCTGTAACACTCTGTAACACTCTGTAACACTCTGTAACACTCTGTAACACTCTGTAACACTCTGTAACACTCTGTAACTCTCTGTAACCCTCTGTAACCCTCTGTAACCCTCTGTAACCCTCTGTAACCCTCTGTAACCCTCTGTAACCCTCTGTAACACTCTGTAACACTCTGTAACACTCTGTAACCCTCTGTAACCCTCTGTAACCCTCTGTAACCCTCTGTAACCCTCTGCAACCCTCTGTAACCCTCTGTAACCCTCTGTAACCCTCTGTAACCTTCTGCAACCCTCTGTAACCCTCTGTAACCCTCTGTAACACTCTGTAACCTTCTGCAACCCTCTGTAACCCTCTGTAACCCTCTGTAACCCTCTGTAACCTTCTGCAACCCTCTGTAACCCTCTGTAACCCTCTGTAACACTCTGTAACACTCTGTAACACTCTGTAACACTCTGTAACACTCTGTAACACTCTGTAACACTCTGTAACACTCTAACTCTCTGTAACCCTCTGTAACCCTCTGTAACCCTCTGTAACCCTCTGTAACCCTCTGTAACCCTCTGTAACCCTCTGTAACTATCTGTAACCCTCTGTAACCCTCTGTAACCCTCTGTAACCCTCTGTAACCCTCTGTAACCATCTGTAACCATCTGAAACCCTCTGCAACCCTCTGCAACCCTCTAACTCTCTGCAGCCCTCTGTAACCCTCTGTAACCCTTTTAACCCTCTGTAACTCTCTGCAGCCCTCTGTAACCCTCTGTAACTCTCTGCAGCCCTCTGTAACCCTCTGTAACCCTCTTTAACCCTCTGTAACTCTCTGCAGCCCTCTGTAACCCTCTGTAACCCTCTGTATCTCTCTGCAGCCCTCTGTAACCCTCCGTAACCCTCTTTAACCCTCTGTAACTCTCTGCAGCCCTCTGTATCCCTCTGTAACCCTCTTTAACAATCTGTAACCCTCTTTAACCCTCTGTAGCCCTCTGTAACCCTCTGTAAGCCTCTATAACCATCTGTAACCCTCTGTAACCCTCTGTAACCCTCTGTAACCCTCTGTAATCATCTGTAACCATCTGTAACCCTCTGTAACCCTCTGTACCCTATGTAATCCTCTGTAACCCTCTGTAACCCTCTGTAACCCTCTGTAACCCTCTGCAACCCTCTGTAAGCCTCCGTACCAATCTGTAACCATCTGTAACCATCTGTAACCATCTGTAATCCTCTGTAACCCTCTGTAACTTTCTGTAACCATCTGTAAGCCTCTGTAACAATCTGTAACCCTCTGTAGAGATCTGTAATCCTCTGTAACCATCTGTAATCCTCTGTAACCCTCTGTAACCCTCTGTAACCCTCTGTAACCCTCTGTAACCATCTGTAACCATCTGAAACCCTCTGCAACCCTCTGCAACCCTCTAACTCTCTGCAGCCCTCTGTAACCCTCTGTAACCCTTTTAACCCTCTGTAACTCTCTGCAGCCCTCTGTAACCCTCTGTAACTCTCTGCAGCCCTCTGTAACCCTCTGTAACCCTCTTTAACCCTCTGTAACTCTCTGCAGCCCTCTGTAACCCTCTGTAACCCTCTGTATCTCTCTGCAGCCCTCTGTAACCCTCCGTAACCCTCTTTAACCCTCTGTAACTCTCTGCAGCCCTCTGTATCCCTCTGTAACCCTCTTTAACAATCTGTAACCCTCTTTAACCCTCTGTAGCCCTCTGTAACCCTCTGTAAGCCTCTATAACCATCTGTAACCCTCTGTAACCCTCTGTAACCCTCTGTAACCCTCTGTAATCATCTGTAACCATCTGTAACCATCTGTAACCCTCTGTACCCTATGTAATCCTCTGTAACCCTCTGTAACCCTCTGTAACCCTCTGTAACCATCTGTAACCCTCTGTAACCATCTGTAACCATCTGTAACCATCTGTAACCATCTGTAACCATCTGTAATCCTCTGTAACCCTCTGTAACTTTCTGTAACCATCTGTAAGCCTCTGTAACAATCTGTAACCCTCTGTAGAGATCTGTAATCCTCTGTAACCATCTGTAATCCTCTGTAACCCTCTGAAACCCTCTGTAACCATCTGTAATCCTCTGTAATCCTCTGTAACCCTCTGTAACCCTCTGTAACCCTCTGTAGCCATCTGTAATCCTCTGTAACCATCTGTAATACTCTGTAACCATCTGTAATCCTCTGTAACCCTCTGAAACCCTCTGTAACCATCTGTAATCCTCTGTAACCCTAGTAACCCTCTGTAACCCTCTGTAACCCTCTGTAACCATTTGTAAGCCTCTGTAACCATCTGTAAGCCTCCGTAACAATCTGTAACCCTCTGTAACCATCTGTAACCCTCTGTAACCATCTGTAACCATCTGTAATACTCTGTAACCACCTGTAATCCTCTGTAACCCTCTGTAACCCTCTGTAACCATCTGTAATCCTCTGTAACCCTGTGTAACCATCTGTAACCGTCTGTAACCCTCTGTAACCTTCTGTAACCCTCTGTAACCCTCTGTACCTCTCGGTAACCCTCTGTAACCCTCTGCAGCCCTCTGTAACCCTCTGTAACCCTCTGCAGCCCTCTGTAACCCTCTGTAACTCTCTGCAGCCCTCTGTAACCCTCTGTAACTCTCTGCAACCCTCTGTAACCCTCTGTAACTCTCTGCAGCCCTCTGTATCCCTCTGTAACTCTCTGCAGCCCTCTGTAACCCTCTTTAACCCTCTGCAACTCTCTGCAGCCCTCTGTAACCCTCTGTAACCCTCTGTAACTCTCTGCAGCCCTCTGTAACCCTCTGTAACCCTCTTTAGCCATCTGTAACTCTCTGCTGCCCTCTGTAACCCTCTGTAACCCTGTTTAACAATCTGTAACCCTCTTTAACCCTTTGTAACCCTCTGTAACCATCTGTAACCATCTGTAAGCCTCTATAACGATCTGTAATCGTCTGTAATCCTCTGTAACCCTCTGTAAAAATCTGAAACCCTCTGTAACCATCTGCAACCCTCTGTAACCATCTGTAACCATCTGCAACCATCTGTAACCCTCTGTAACCCTCTGTACCCTATGTAATCCTCTGTAACCCTCTGTAACCCTTTGTAAGCCTCCGTAACAATCTGTAACCCTCTGTAACCATCTGTAACCCTCTGTAACCATCTGTAATACTCTGTAACCATCTGTAATCCTCTGTAACCCTCTGTAACCCTCTGTAACCATCTGTAACAATCTGTAACCCTCTGTAACCATCTGTAGCCCTCTGTAACCATCTGTAACCATCTGTAATATTCTGTTACCATTTGTAATCCTCTGTAACCCTCTGAAACCCTCTGTAACCATCTGTAATCCTCTGTAACCCTCTGAAACCCTCTGTAACCATCTGTAATCCTCTGTAACCCTCTGTAACCCTCTGTAACCCTCTGTAACCCTCTGTAATCCTCTGTAACCCTCTGTAACCCTCTGTAACCATCTGTAAGCCTCTGTAACAATCTGTAACCCTCTGTAACCATATGTAACCCTCTGTAACCATCTGTAATACTCTGTAACCATCTGTAATCCTCTGTAACCCTCTGTAAGCCTCCGTAACAATCTGTAACCCTCTGTAACCATCTGTAACCCTCTGTAACCATCTGTAACCCTCTGTAACCCTCTGTAACCCTCTGTAACCATCTGTAAGCCTCTGTAACCATCTGTAACCCTCTGTAACCCTCTGTAACCATCTGTAACCATCTGAAACCCTCTGTAACCATCTGTAATCCTCTGTAACCCTCTGTAACCCTCTGTAACCCTCTGTAACCTTCTGTAACCCTCTGTAACCCTCTGTAATCCTCTGTAACCCTCTGTAACCCTCTGTAACCATCTGTAACCCTCTGTAACCATCTGTAACCATCTGTAACCATCTGTAATACTCTGTAACCATCTGTAATCCTCTGTAACCCTCTGAAACCCTCTGTAACCCTCTGTAACCATCTGTAACCATCTGTAATCCTCTGTAACCATCTGTAACCCTCTGTAACCCTTTGTAACCCTCTGTAACCCTCTGCAACCTTCTGTAACCCTCTGTAACCCTCTGTAACTCTCTGTAACCCTCTGTAACCCTCTGTAATCCTCTGTAACCATCTGTAACCCTCTGTAACCCTCTGTAACCCTCTGTAACCCTCTGCAACCTTCTGTAACCCTCTGTAACCCTCTGTAACTCTCTGTAACCCTCTGTAACCCTCTGTAATCCTCTGTAATCCTCTGTAACCTTCTGTAACCCTCTGTAACCCTCTGTAACCTTCTGTAACCCTCTGTAACCCTCTGTAACTCTCTGTAACCCTCTGTAACCCTCTGTAATACTCTGTAACCATCTGTAATCCTCTGTAACCCTCCGTAACCCTCTGTAACCCTCTGTAACCATCTGTAATCCTCTATAACCCTCTGTAACCCTCTGTAACCATCTGTAACCCTCTGTAACCCTCTGTAACCTTCTGTAACCCTCTAACCCTCTGTAACTCTCTGTAACCCTCTGTAACCTTCTGTAACCCTCTGTAACCTTCTGTAACCCTCTGTAACCGTCTGTAACCCTCTGTAACCCTCTGTAATCCTCTGTAACCCTCTGTAATCCTCTGTAACCCTCTGTAACTCTCTGTAACCCTCTGTAACCCTCTGTAACCATCTGTAAGCCTCTGTAACAATCTGTGACCCTCTGTAACCATCTGTTACCCTCTGTAACCATCTGTAACCATCTGTAATACTCTGTAACCATCGGTAATCCTCTGTAACCCTCTGAAACACTCTGTAACTCTCTGTAACCGTCTGTAATCCTCTGTAACCCTCTGTAACCCTCTGTAACCATCTTTAACCCTCTGTAACCCTCTGTAACCTTCTGTAACCCTCTGTAACCCTCTGTAACTCTTTGTAACCCTCTGTAATCCTCTGTAACCATCTGTAATCCTCTGTAACCCTCTGTAACCCTCTGTAACCATCTGTAATCCTCTGTAATCCTCTGTAACCCTCTGTAACCATCTGTAATCCTCTGTAATCCTCTGTAACCCTCTGTAACCTTCTGTAACCCTCTGTAACCCTCTGTAATACTCTGTAACCATCTGTAATCCTCTGTAACCCTCTGTAACCTTCTGTAATCATCTATAACCCTCTGTAACCCTCTGTAATCCTCTGTAACCCTCTGTAACCTACTGTAACCCTCTGTAACCTTCTGTAACCCTCTGTAACCTTCTGTAACCCTCTGTAACCCTCTGTAACCCTATGTAACCTTCTGTAACCCTCTGTAACCTTCTGTAACCCTCTGTAACCATCTGTAACCCTCTGTAACCATATGTAAGTCTCTATAACCATCTGTAATCCTCTGTAACCATCTATAACCCTCTTTAACCATCTGTAACCCTATTTAACCCTCTGTAACCATCTGTAACCATCTGCAACCCTCTGTAACCCTCTGTAACCCTCTGTAATCCTCTGTAACCATCTGTAACCATGCATAACCATCTTTAACCATCTGTAACCATCTGTAACCATGCGTAACCATCTTTAACCATCTGTAACCATCTGTAATTCTCTAAGCCTCTATAACCATCTGCAACCCTCTGTAACCATCTGTAACCCTCTTTAACCCTCTGTAACCCTCTGTAACCCTCTGTAACCATCTGTAACCCTCTGTAACCCTCTCCCTCTGTAACCATCTGTAACCATCTGCAACCATCTGTAACCCTATGTAACCCTCTGTAACCCTCTGTAAGCCTCTGTAACTCTCTGCAACCTTCTGTAACCATCTGTAACCCTCTGTAACCCTCCGTAACCCTTTGTAACCCTCTATATCCGAAACGTTTCGCTTCAGAGTAGGCTTTTTCAGTCGAGTACAGAGGCAGCAGAAGCAGTTGAGTTGTGAAGACGATGTCATCAACCTTGAAGACGTGGTTTGAGGTGGTCAGTCCCTCAGCCTGGAGAAGAGTTGTGTTCCATAGTCTGGAACAAGGTGGTCAGTCACTCAGCCTGGAGAAGAATTGTGTTCCATAGTCTGGAACAAAGTGGTCAATCCCTCAGCCTGGAGAAGAATTGTGTTCCATAGTCTGGAACAAGGTGGTCAGTCCATCAGCCTGGAAAAGAACTGTGTTCCATAGTCTGGAACAAGGTGGTCAGTCCATCAGCCTGGAAAAGAACTGTGTTCCATAGTCTGGAACAAGGTGGTCAGTCCCTCAGCCTGGAGAAGAACTGTGTTCCATAGTCTGGAACAAGGTGGTCAGTCCATCAGCCTGGAAAAGAACTGTGTTCCATAGTCTGGAACAAGGTGGTCAGTCCCTCAGCCTGGAGAAGAACTGTGTTCCATAGTCTGGAACAAGGTGGTCAGTCCCTCAGCCTGGAGAAGAGTTGTGTTCCATAGTCTGGAACACTGAGAAGCTTAAGTAACAGAATAGAGACTTATATACTGACAAACAATCTGCGCATTTCAACTTCACAGTGTTCCAGACTATGGAACACAACTCTTTTCCAGGCTGAGGGACTGACCCCCTCAAACTACGTCATCAAGGCTGATGGACTGATGACATCGTCTTCGCATCTCTACGGCTTCTGCTGCCTCTGTAATTTTGTTTATTGCATTACCGCTCATGGGATGAGCTACTATAGAGAGAGGAGAGAGAGAGAGAGAGAGAGAGAGAGAGAGAGAGAGAGAGAGAGAGAGAGAGAGAGAGAGAGAGAGAGAGAGAGAGAGAGAGAGAGAGAGAAGAGGTATGAGACGGTCAAGGAGCATTGGTATTGTGGCCTCGTATTGATGTTACGACCAGCTGAACCCTAACCTACCCACAGCAAGTAGGAGATCCACTAACACCCAACCCACTCACCCACAGCAAGTAGGAGATCCACTAACACCCAACCCACTCACCCACAGCAAGTAGGAGATCCACTAACACCCTACCCACTCACCCATAAGTAGGAGATCCACTAACACCCAACCCACTCACCCACAGCAAGTAGGAGATCCACTAACACCCAACCCAATCACCCACAGCAAGTAGGAGATCCACTAACACCCAACGCACTCACCCACAACAAGTAGGAGATCCACTAACACCCAACTCACTCACCCACAGCAAGTAGAAGATCCACTAACACCCAACCCGCTCACCCATAGCAAGTAGGAGACCCACTAACACCCAACCCACTCACCCACAGCAAGTAGGAGATCCACTAACACCCTACCCACTCACCCACAGCAAGTAGGAGATCCACTAACACCCAACCCACTCACCCACAGCAAGTAGGAGATCCACTAACACCCAACCCACTCACCCACAGCAAGTAGGAGATCCACTAACACCCAACCCACTCACCCACAGCAAGTAGGAGATCCACTAATGCCCAACCCACTCACCCACAGCAAGTAGGAGATCCACTAACACCCAACCCACTCACCCACAGCAAGTAGGAGATCCACTAACACCCAACCCACTCACCCACAGCAAGTAGGAGATCCACTAATGCCCAACCCACTCACCCACAGCAAGTAGGAGATCCATTAACACCCAACCCACTCACCCACAGCAAGTAGGAGATCCACTAATGCCCAACCCACTCACCCACAGCAAGTAGGAGATCCACTAACACCCAACCCACTCACCCACAGCAAGTAGGAGATCCACTAACACCCAACCCACTCACCCACAGCAAGTAGGAGATCCACTAACACCCAACCCAGCCTCCCACAGCAAGAACGACACCCACTACCACCCAGCCACAGCAAGTAGGGAACCCAGCCATAGCTTGACCAGTGTCTAGACTGCCCATCCTCACCTAGGTACCTACTTCTAGCCGAGTTGGGGCAACAGGAGCTAACACTCACCTACTGTTTCGCCCAGAATTCGACCTGGTTCATTCGGTTGTGAGTTGCGAGTTACCAAGGATTTACTACCAGACTTCTCTCTCCTTATGTTACGTCTTCCTCCCCATTTCACTTCTCTCTTCCCATTTATTGTCCTCTTTATCCCCCTCCTCCTCGTTTACTTCTCCCTTCTCTGTTATTCTCCACTTTCTTGTTTAACATCGTCTCTCTCTCTCTCTCTCTTTCTTGCTCTCAATGTCCTATTTATCCTCCCTATTGTCGTTCGTTCTTAATTTTCTTTTCTTCCCATTTCTCTCTCTTTTCTCCATTTTTGCTTCCCCTGCCATTCGCCCTTTTGGGAAGTACCGGCACGATGGATACCTTTGGTATACCTTTGGTATACCTTTGGTATACCATCTTTGATATATCTTTGGTATATCACCTTTGATACACCATGTTTGATATACTATCTTTGGTATACCACCTTTGATATACCTTTGATATACTATCTTTGGTATACCACCTTTGATATACCTTTGATATACTATCTTTGGTATACCATCTTTGATATACCTTCTTTGATATACTATCTTTGGTATACCACCTTTGATATACCTTTGATATACTATCTTTGGTATACCACCTTTGATATACCTTTGATATACTATCTTTGGTATACCATCTTTGATATACCTTCTTTGATATACTATCTTTGGTATACCACCTTTGATATACCTTTGATATACTATCTTTGGTATACCACCTTTGATATACCTTTGATATACTATCTTTGGTATACCATCTTTGATATACCTTCTTTGATATACTATCTTTGGTATACCACTTTTGATACACCTTGTTTGATATACTATCTTTGGTATACCACCTTTGATATACCTTCTTGGATATACTTGCTACTCTCGGTGCCCGGCCATGGTCCAGGCTCATCTGGTGCTTGCCTAGTCAACCAGGCTGTTGCTGGTGGAAGGCCGGAGCCCCACTAGCAGACAAATCCAGTATCAGGTGATCCTTTATTGACAACGTTTCTCCCTTTAGAAGCGTAGTCAAGCTCCTGGAGAGCGAAATGTTGCTACAATATGTTGTATTAGTTGTATCTGTGTCCATTTACTTAATATTTTGTTAGTAATTCTGCCATTATTACTAAATAAAGCTCACTGAGTGAGCGAAACATCAATAAAGCTCACTGAGTGAGCGAAACATCAATAAAACTCACTGAGTGAGCGAAACATCAATAAAGCTCACTGAGTGAACGAAACATCAATAAAGCTCACTGAGTGAGCGAAACATCAATAAAGCTCACTGAGTGAGCGAAACATCAATAAAGCTCACTGAGTGAGCGAAACATCAATAAAGCTCACTGAGTGAACGAAACATCAATAAAACTCACTGAGTGAGCGAAACATCAATAAAGCTCACTGAGTGAACGAAACATCAATAAAGCTCACTGAGTGAGCGAAACATCAATAAAGCTCACGAGTGAGCGAAACATCAATAAAACACATTGAGCGAAACATCAATAAAGCACATTGAGTGAACGAAACATCAATAAGCAAATTGAGTGAGCGAAACATCAATAAAGCAACGCTTTATTGTTTCCATCAATGGTGTCTCCATCAATTGTGTCTCCATCAACGGTGTCTCCATCAACGGTGTCTCCATCAACGGTGCCTCCATCAACGGTGTCTCCATCAACGGTGTCTCCATCAACGGTGTCTCCATCAACGGTGTCTCCATCAACGGTGTCTCCATCAATTGTCTCCATCAATTGTCTCCATCAACGGTGTCTCCATCAATTGTCTCCATCAATTGTCTCCATCAATTGTCTCCATCAATTGTCTCCATCAATTGTCTCCATCAATTGTCTCCATCAATTGTCTCCATCAATTGTCTCCATCAATTGTCTCCATCAATTGTCTCCATCAATTGTCTCCATCAATTGTCTCCATCAATTGTCTCCATCAATTGTCTCCATCAATTGTCTCCATCAATTGTCTCCATCAATTGTCTCCATCAATTGTCTCCATCAATTGTCTCCATCAATTGTCTCCATCAATTGTCTCCATCAATTGTCTCCATCAATTGTCTCCATCAATTGTCTCCATCAATTGTCTCCATCAATTGTCTCCATCAATTGTCTCCATCAATTGTCTCCATCAATTGTCTCCATCAATTGTCTCCATCAATTGTCTCCATCAATTGTCTCCATCAATTGTCTCCATCAATTGTCTCCATCAATTGTCTCCATCAATTGTCTCCATCAATTGTCTCCATCAATTGTCTCCATCAATTGTCTCCATCAATTGTCTCCATCAATTGTCTCCATCAATTGTCTCCATCAATTGTCTCCATCAATTGTCTCCATCAATTGTCTCCATCAATTGTCTCCATCAATTGTGTCTCCAACTGTGTCTGCATCAATTGTCTCCATCAATTGTGTCTCCAACTGTGTCTCCATCAATTGTCTCCATCAATTGTGTCTCCAACTGTGTCTCCATCAATTGTCTCCATCAATTGTGTCCCTAAATTGTGCCTCCATCAACTGTCTCCAACTGTGTCTCCAACTGTGTCTCCATCAACTGTGTCTCCATCAACTGTGTCTCCATCAATTGCATCTCCATCACTTTCTATCTCGTTTCCCTTTGTCTTAATTTCCCGTACTTCCTTTATACCAACTTTTATTAATATTTTGTAACGACGGGAGCGTCACAGTCTGTTTCCAGTTTCTCTGGAATAAGTGACTCTGGAAACGTATCCCCTACACAGCAGGCTTCTTCAGTCGAGTACAAAAGAGTTAGCAGAAGCAGTAGTGATGTGAAGACGATGTAGTCAGTCCATCACCCTTGAAGACGTAGTTCTGAGGTAGTCAGTCCCTCAGTCTGAAGGAAAACTGAGGGCTGAGGGACTGACCTCCTTAAAAGTACTTCAGGGGTGATGGACTGATTACATCGTCTTCACATCTCTACTGCTTCTCCTTACTCTTCAGTAATTGACTGATGAAGCCTCCTGTGTAGGAATAAACCTAACTACTGCACATGTGTCTTAGTATCACGCCCATGTGTTACGCAAGTGTCTGAACCATCAATTTAACATGGGAGAGACATATCCACGTGTGGATTTATCAGTCCTAACCCTCAGTGTTCCTGCGTATACGAACAACTTGCTTGTATTACCACTTCAGTTCCACCAGTGGTCGCTCACACACTGTACAAGGAAGGCAACAACCTGCATCCCTGAGTAGGTACGTAGCCCCTCTACCCAGGGTGAATGACCACTGCCTCGACACAGTGAACGCTGTTACAAATGTGGTTCATCCGTACTGGTACACTGTGCATCAATACCTGCCTTATGTATACCTGGTACAGACGAGATGAAGGATTAGACATGTACAGCATCTGGGTATCCGTACGTCTATATTATTATAATCAAGGGGGGAGCACTAAGCCCGTAGGATTATGTAGCGCCTGTGGGGGGGATGTGGAAGGTATTCAGGCTTAATTCAGGGAACTGGAGCACAGATTCAATTCCCTAGATCAAGAGCCCCTCACCAGCGTCAAGGAACCTTCTTTGAGGGGAGGGGTACGTCTACAAATCAAGATACCAGATGTTACACATGTATCTAATTCTACACCTGCCTTTACAGTACCTTATCTGGAGAGATCTGGAGAGAGTTCCGGGGGTCAACGCCCCCGCGGCCCGGTCTGTGACCAGGCCTCCTTAGGTCAGTGTCCCAGGATGCGACCCACACCAGTCGACTAACACCCAGGTACCCATTTTACTGATGGGGAACATAGACAACAGGTGGAAAGAAACACGTCCAATGTTTCTACTCTGGCTGGGAATCGAACCCAGGCCCTCACCGCGTGAAGCGAGAGCGTTAACCACCAGGCCACCAGAGCCCTTGGCTGGAATAATTCACTATTACTTAAGAACATAAGAACAACAATAGAGATAGTGGAGGAGCAGATATAAGGAGGAAGAGGAAAGAGAAGACTTTATAACTGGTATAAACCCGGTGCCAGGTGTATGCAAATAGGCTTGAAAAGACATGTGATCAAACACTACGGGGTATTAGCAAACGTTGTAGCCCTGGGACCTGATCACTTCTAACAGAGTTACAGGTACAGGTAGGTTCACCAGGACATCCTGGCTGGGGTCTTAATATGGTGAGTGAGGTGTGAGTGACATAGTAACCTGAAACATGACATATTTGAGATGAGGACAGGTAGTGTGAACACATGACTCCTGTGTTGTCAGTGTATTTGGTGCGTCACCTCGTTGAGTATCATGTTTGCTAACGTTTGTGAAATATTGTAGTTTCCAGTGTCATGTTTTATGGTGTCGGTGACGGCGATTAGCGAGGCTTCCAGACATCGTCGGAGTCTATGATCTTATTTTTGTCGGTGAGAATCAGTTATTTCTTATTCCAATTCATTAAATGTCTCGTGGAGTACCTGTGGTGGTCACAGATGTACCTTAAGTCGTCTGTTGATAGAGTTTCAATGTTAGTTCAGGCGGACCGAAAGCTTTCTGCCTGTATCGCCTATATATTTCTTGGAACAGTATCCACAGGGGATGGTGTAGACGCTGTGGGGCTGCGTTTTATTGTAAGGTCTTTGATAGATGTGTTTATGGTACATTTATGTTACTGTTAACAAGTGCCTGGCGAGTATTCGTGGCAACATAACTACATGGTAGCACTATGAACTGTTCAGAGAACTGTTCAACATGAGAGTTGTTGAGGATAGATTGTGCTTTGAGTCCGAAATCCCGGATGAAGATAAAAATTGAAGACATGTGAAGGCTTCTTTTATGTAGGTACGTTGATGATGAAGACATGTGCAACAGTTATGTTCCTTTACTGTTGAAAAGTTTCGTCTACACTGTAGCCTTCTTCAGTCAAATACGGAAGCATTAGGAATAGTAATGAAAACAGGATGATGCAATCAGTCCATCATCCTTGGAGAAATAGTATTTGAGGTGGTCAGTCCCTCAGCCTGGAGAAGAGTTCAGCACCATGGTCTGGAACAAGGTAGTCAGTCCCTCAGTCTGGAGAGGAGTTCAGCACCATGGTCTGGAACAAGGTAGTCAGTCCCTCAGGCTGGAGAGGAGTTCAGCACCATGGTCTGGAACAAGGTGGTCAGTCCCTCAGTCTGGAGAAGAGTTCAGCACCATGGTCTGGAACAAGGTAGTCAGTCCCTCAGTCTGGAGAAGAGCTCAACTCCATGGTCTAGAACAAGGTGGTCAGTCCCTCAGCCTGGAGAAGAGTTCAGTTCCCTGGTCTGGAACAAGGTAGTCAGTCCCTCAGTCTGGAGAAGAGCTCAACTCTATGGTCTGGAACAAGGTGGTCAGTCACTCAGTCTGGAGAAGAGCTCAACTCCATGGTCTGGAACAAGGTGGTCAGTCCCTCAGCCTGGAGAAGAGTTCAGCTCCATGGTCTGGAACAAGGTAGTCAATCCCTCAGCCTGGAGAAGAGTTCATCTCCATGGTCTGGAACAAGGTGGTCAGCCCCTCAGCCTGAAGAAGAGTTCAGCTCCATGGTCTGGAACAAGGTAGTCAGTCCCTCAGCCTGGAGAAGATCTCAACTCCATGGTCTGGAACAAGGTGGTCAGTCCCTCAGCCTGGAGAAGAGCTCAACTCCATGGTCTGGAACAAGGTGGTCAGTCCCTCAGCCTGGAGAAGAGTTCATCTCCATGGTCTGGAACAAGGTGGTCAGTCCCTCAGCCTGGAGAAGAGTTCATCTCCATGGTCTGGAGCGATATGAAGCTGAAGCGTGATCATGGAGTATTAAATGCTGTCGAATCTGCTAGAAAAATGACAGGATGGATAATGAGAACCTTCAAAACTAGGGAGGCCAAGCCCATGATGACACTCTTCAGGTCACTTGTTCTATCTAGGCTGGAATATTGCTGCACACTAACAGCACCTTTCAAGGCAGGTGAAATTGCTGACCTAGAAAATGTACAGAGAACCTTCACGGCGCGCATAACGGAGATAAAACACCTCAATTACTGGGAGCGCTTGAGGTTCCTAAAACTGTATTCCCTGGAACGCAGGAGGGAGAGATACATGATTATATACACCTGGAAAATCCTAGAGGGACTAGTACCGAACTTGCACACGAAAATCACTCACTACGAAAGCAAAAGACTTGGCAGACGATGCAACATCCCCCCAATGAAAAGCAGGGGTGTCACTAGCACGTTAAGAGACCATACAATAAGTGTCAGGGGCCCGAGACTGTTCAACTGCCTCCCAGCATACATAAGGGGGATTACCAACAGACCCCTGGCAGTCTTCAAGCTAGCACTGGACAAGCACCTAAAGTCGGTTCCTGACCAGCCGGGCTGTGGCTCGTACGTTGGTTTGCGTGCAGCCAGCAGCAACAGCCTGGTTGATCAGGCTCTGATCCACCAGGAGGCCTGGTCACAGACCGGGCCGCGGGGGCGTTGACCCACGGAACTCTCTCCAGGTAAACTCCAGGTAAGGTGAAGTGGAAGATCGCGAAGACCTTGTAGGGGATGGAATTCACTAGTAGAAGTGAGAAGGCGGCTCCATCTGGAATTCAACCCTTTTCACTTATAACTAATAGTTAAGTAATGAGGTATGGAAGATTTCCTGTGTACCAGGCTGTGAGACTGACCACCTCAAATACTATTTCTCCACGGTTGATGGACTGATTACATCTTTTGATCACTACTACACCTGCTGCCTACTGTGTAGGCGAAACGTTTCACCAATAAAGATACCCAATTGTTTCACACGTGTCTTAATCATCAACTTGACGGCATTTTGTACCATTATCAACACAACATCCAATGGTGACGGTGTAGACGCCCACTGTGGAAGCTAGAGGTGTTGGGGTATGTTTCATAGTGAGGTCTTTGATAGATGTGTTTATGGTAGATTTATGTTACTCTTAGCAAGTGCCCGGGAAGTATTCATGGGAACATCACCACATGGGAGTACTACCAACTGCTTAGAGGACTGTTCCAGGGGGGATATGTTGAGGATAGTTCGTGCCTTGAGTCCGCAATGACAGATGAAGAAAGATGGAAACTGAAGATGTGTGAAGGCTTGTGGACCCCCGGTTAACGATATTTTTTCAATCCAGAAGTATGTTCAGGTGCCAGTACTGACCGAATTTGTTCCCATAAGGAATATTGTGAAGTAGATTAGTCCATTTCAGACCCCCAAACATACACGTACAAACGCACTTACATAAATACACTTACATAATTGGTCGCATTCGGAGGTAATCGTTATGCGGGGGTCCACTGTGCAGTGGACCCCCGCTTAACGATCACCTCCCAATGCGACCAATTATGTAAGTGTATTTATGTAAGTGCGTTTGTACGTGTATGTTTGGGGGTCTGAAATGGACTAATCTACTTCACAATATTCCTTATGGGAACAAATTCGGTCAGTACTGGCACCTGAACATACTTCTGGAATGAAAAAATATCGTTATCCGGGGGTCCACTGTATTATGATGATACATTCGTGTTCATGGAACCAAGGACTGGAGATACGAGGAGCTCTCAGGAAGAGGCCAGTAAGGACACCTGTCTCAGTGCGGGTGTGTTGGTGCGAATAAAAGAATACAAGAACGTTCTTGATAAATTAGACACATGTGCAACTCTTCGGTATCTTTATTGAGGAAACGTTTCGCCACACAGTGGCTTCATCAGTCCATACGTAGGAGAAACTTGAAGAACAGGAGGAGAATGAGGTAATCAGTCCCTCAACCTTGAGTCGATGTGTTCAGTCCATCAATCTTGAATAGAATACGGCATATCAGCGGAGAAGCAGCTTATAAACCGTATGGCAGGAGAGGTGCAGCAGTCGTAGGTGGTGTCACATTTGTTCAATGTGGAAGTAGGTTCTCCTCCTGTTCTTCAAGTTTCTCCTACGTATGGACTGATGAAGCCACTGTGTGGCGAAACGTTTCCTCAATAAAGATACCCAAGAGTTGCACATGTGTCTAATTTATCAACATGTCGGTTCTCTGAACCATTCTTCTACAAAGAACGTTCTTGTTGGCAGGTACTTCTTAAACCCAAACCCTAATGAACATTAAAATGGTATAAAATACCGACAGGTTGTTAGGTAAGACACACATGCAACAGTTAGGTATCTTTATTATGAAACGTTTCGCCTACACAGTAGGCTTCTTCAGTCAAGTACAGAAAAGTTGATAGAAGCAGAAGATACTTGAAGACGATGTAATCAGTCCATCACCCTTAAAGTTTTGAGGTGGTCAGTCCCTCAGTCTGGAGAAGAGCATTGTTCCATATTGTTTCATACTATGGAACAATGCTCTTCTGCAGACTAAGGGACTGACCACCTCAAAACTTTAAGGGTGATGGACTGATTACATCGTCTTCAAGTATCTTCTGCTTCTATCAACTTTTCTGTACTTGACTGAAGAAGCCTACTGTGTAGGCGAAACGTTTCATAATAAAGATACCTAACTGTTGCATATGTGTCTTACCTACCAAACCCTAATATTCGCCCAAACCATTTTCACTCTTATCCAAGCTTTGATAACCACATAAAACGAGTGCTACACAAGTGACTCGTTTATCAATTTGTGGGTTTTCTGAACCATATATATACGCAGTGACACTGACTCTCCCGTGTACAACTGAGCCTCACAGCCTCACCTGACTCTCCCGTGTACAACTGAGCCTCACAGCCTCACCTGACTCTCCCATGTACAACTGACTCTCACAGCCTCACCTGACTCTCCCGTGTACAACCGAGCCTCACAGCCTCACCTGACTCTCCCGTGTACAACTGAGCCTCACAGCCTCACCTGACTCTCCCGTGTACAACCGAACCTCACAGCCTCACCTGACTCTCCCCTGTACAACTGAGCCTCACAGCCTCACCTGACTCTCCCGTGTACAACTGAGCCTCACAGCCTCACCTGACTCTCCCGTGTACAACTGAGCCTCACAGCCTCACCTGACTCTCCCGTGTACAACTGAGCCTCACAGCCTCACCTGACTCTCCCGTGTACAACTGAGCCTCACAGCCTCACCTGACTCTCCCGTGTACAACTGAGCCTCACAGCCTCACCTGACTCTCCCGTGTACAACTGAGCCTCACAGCCTCACCTGACTCTCCCGTGTACAACTGAGCCTCACAGCCTCACCTGACTCTCCCGTGTACAACCGAACCTCACAGCCTCACCTGACTCTCCCCTGTACAACTGAGCCTCACAGCCTCACCTGACTCTCCCGTGTACAACTGAGCCTCACAGCCTCACCTGACTCTCCCGTGTACAACTGAGCCTCACAGCCTCACCTGACTCTCCCGTGTACAACTGAGCCTCACAGCCTCACCTGACTCTCCCGTGTACAACTGAGCCTCACAGCCTCACCTGACTCTCCCGTGTACAACTGAGCCTCACAGCCTCACCTGACTCTCCCGTGTACAACTGAGCCTCACAGCCTCACCTGACTCTCCCGTGTACAACTGAGCCTCACAGCCTCACCTGACTCTCCCGTGTACAACTGAGCCTCACAGCCTCACCTGACTCTCCCGTGTACAACTGAGCCTCACAGCCTCACCTGACTCTCCCGTGTACAACTGAGCCTCACAGCCTCACCTGACTCTCCCGTGTACAACTGAGTCTCACAGCCTCACCTGACTCTCCCGTGTACAACTGAGCCTCACAGCCTCACCTGACTCTCCCGTGTACAACTGAGCCTCACAGCCTCACCTGACTCTCCCGTGTACAACTGAGCCTCACAGCCTCACCTGACTCTCCCGTGTACAACTGAGCCTCACAGCCTCACCTGACTCTCCCGTGTACAACTGAGTCTCACAGCCTCACCTGACTCTCCCGTGTACAACTGAGCCTCACAGCCTCACCTGACTCTCCCGTGTACAACTGAGCCTCACAGCCTCACCTGACTCTCCCGTGTACAACTGAGCCTCACAGCCTCACCTGACTCTCCCGTGTACAACTGAGTCTCACAGCCTCACCTGACTCTCCCGTGTACAACTGAGCCTCACAGCCTCACCTGACTCTCCCGTGTACAACCGAGCCTCACAGCCTCACCTGACTCTCCCCTGTACAACTGAGCCTCACAGCCTCACCTGACTCTCCCGTGTACAACTGAGCCTCACAGCCTCACCTGACTCTCCCGTGTACAACTGAGCCTCACAGCCTCACCTGACTCTCCCGTGTACAACTGAGCCTCACAGCCTCACCTGACTCTCCCGTGAACAACTGAGCCTCACAGCCTCACCTGACTCTCCCGTGTACAACTGAGCCTCACAGCCTCACCTGACTCTCCCGTGTACAACTGAGCCTCACAGCCTCACCTGACTCTCCCGTGTACAACTGAGCCTCACAGCCTCACCTGACTCTCCCGTGTACAACTGAGCCTCACAGCCTCACCTGACTCTCCCGTGTACAACTGAGCCTCACAGCCTCACCTGACTCTCCCGTGTACAACTGAGCCTCACAGCCTCACCTGACTCTCCCGTGTACAACTGAGCCTCACAGCCTCACCTGACTCTCCCGTGTACAACCGAGCCTCACAGCCTCATCTGACTCTCCCCTGTACAACTGAGCCTCACAGCCTCACCTGACTCTCCCGTGTACAAGTGAGCCTCACAGCCTCACCTGACTCTCCAGTGTACAACTGAGCCTCACAGCCTCACCTGACTCTCCCGTGTACAACTGAGCCTCACAGCCTCACCTGACTCTCCCGTGTACAACTGAGCCTCACAGCCTCACCTGACTCTCCCGTGTACAACTGAGCCTCACAGCCTCACCTGACTCTCCCGTGTACAACTGAGCCTCACAGCCTCACCTGACTCTCCCGTGTACAACTGAGTCTCACAGCCTCACCTGACTCTCCCGTGTACAACTGAGCCTCACAGCCTCACCTGACTCTCCCGTGTACAACTGAGCCTCACAGCCTCACCTGACTCTCCCGTGTACAACTGAGCCTCACAGCCTCACCTGACTCTCCCGTGTACAACTGAGCCTCACAGCCTCACCTGACTCTCCCGTGTACAACTGAGCCTCACAGCCTCACCTGACTCTCCCGTGTACAACTGAGCCTCACAGCCTCACCTGACTCTCCCGTGTACAACTGAGCCTCACAGCCTCACCTGACTCTCCCGTGTACAACTGAGCCTCACAGCCTCACCTGACTCTCCCGTGTACAACTGAGCCTCACAGCCTCACCTGACTCTCCCGTGTACAACTCACTGACTCTCCCGTGTACAACTAAGCCTCACAGCCTCACCTGACTCTCCCGTGTACAACTGAGCCTCACAGCCTCACCTGACTCTCCCGTGTACAACTGAGCCTCACAGCCTCACCTGACTCTCCCGTGTACAACCGAGCCTCACAGCCTCACCTGACTCTCCCCTGTACAACTGAGCCTCACAGCCTCACCTGACTCTCCCGTGTACAACTGAGCCTCACAGCCTCACCTGACTCCAGTGTACAACTGAGCCTCACAGCCTCACCTGACTCTCCCGTGTACAACTGAGCCTCACAGCCTCACCTGACTCTCCCGTGTACAACTGAGCCTCACATCCTCACCTGACTCTCCCGTGTACAACTGAGTCTCACAGCCTCACCTGACTCTCCCGTGTACAACTGAGCCTCACAGCCTCACCTGACTCTCCCGTGTACAACTGAGCCTCACAGCCTCACCTGACTCTCCCGTGTACAACTGAGCCTCACAGCCTCACCTGACTCTCCCGTGTACAACTGAGCCTCACAGCCTCACCTGACTCTCCCGTGTACAACTGAGCCTCACAGCCTCACCTGACTCTCCCGTGTACAACTGAGCCTCACAGCCTCACCTGACTCTCCCGTGTACAACCGAGCCTCACAGCCTCACCTGACTCTCCCCTGTACAACTGAGCCTCACAGCCTCACCTGACTCTCCCGTGTACAACTGAGCCTCACAGCCTCACCTGACTCCAGTGTACAACTGAGCCTCACAGCCTCACCTGACTCTCCCGTGTACAACTGAGCCTCACAGCCTCACCTGACTCTCCCGTGTACAACTGAGCCTCACATCCTCACCTGACTCTCCCGTGTACAACTGAGTCTCACAGCCTCACCTGACTCTCCCGTGTACAACTGAGCCTCACAGCCTCACCTGACTCTCCCGTGTACAACTGAGCCTCACAGCCTCACCTGACTCTCCCGTGTACAACTGAGCCTCACAGCCTCACCTGACTCTCCCGTGTACAACTGAGCCTCACAGCCTCACCTGACTCTCCCGTGTACAACTGAGCCTCACAGCCTCACCTGACTCTCCCGTGTACAACTGAGCCTCACAGCCTCACCTGACTCTCCCGTGTACAACTGAGTCTCACAGCCTCACCTGACTCTTCCGTGTACAACTGAGCCTCACAGCCTCACCTGACTCTCCCGTGTACAACCGAGCCTCACAGCCTCACCTGACTCTCCCGTGTACAACTGAGCCTCACAGCCTCACCTGACTCTCCCGTGTACAACCGAGCCTCACAGCCTCACCTGACTCTCCCCTGTACAACTGAGCCTCACAGCCTCACCTGACTCTCCCGTGTACAACTGAGCCTCACAGCCTCACCTGACTCTCCCGTGTACAACTGAGCCTCACAGCCTCACCTGACTCTCCCGTGTACAACTGAGCCTCACAGCCTCACCTGACTCTCCCGTGTACAACTGAGCCTCACAGCCTCACCTGACTCTCCCGTGTACAACTGAGCCTCACAGCCTCACCTGACTCTCCCGTGTACAACTGAGCCTCACAGCCTCACCTGACTTTCCCGTGTACAACTGAGCCTCACATCCTCACCTGACTCTCCCGTGTACAACTGAGCCTCACAGCCTCACCTGACTCTCCCGTGTACAACTGAGCCTCACATCCTCACCTGACTCTCCCGTGTACAACTGAGCCTCACATCCTCACCTGACTCTCCCGTGTACAACTGAGCCTCACAGCCTCACCTGACTCTCCCGTGTACAACTGAGCCTCACATCCTCACCTGACTCTCCCGTGTACAACTGAGCCTCACAGCCTCACCTGACTCTCCCGTGTACAACTAAGCCTCACAGCCTCACCTGACTCTCCCGTGTACAACTGAGCCTCACAGCCTCACCTGACTCTCCCGTGTACAACTGAGCCTCACAGCCTCACCTGACTCTCCCGTGTACAACTGAGCCTCACAGCCTCACCTGACTCTCCCGTGTACAACTGAGTCTCACAGCCTCACCTGACTCTCCCGTGTACAACTGAGTCTCACAGCCTCACCTGACTCTCCCGTGTACAACTGAGCCTCACAGCCTCACCTGACTCTCCCGTGTACAACTGAGCCTCACAGCCTCACCTGACTCTCCCGTGTACAACTGAGCCTCACAGCCTCACCTGACTCTCCCGTGTACAACTGAGCCTCACAGCCTCACCTGACTCTCCCGTGTACAACTGAGCCTCACAGCCTCACCTGACTCTCCCGTGTACAACTGAGCCTCACAGCCTCACCTGACTCTCCCGTGTACAACTGAGCCTCACAGCCTCACCTGACTCTCCCGTGTACAACTGAGCCTCACAGCCTCACCTGACTCTCCCGTGTACAACTGAGTCTCACAGCCTCACCTGACTCTCCCGTGTACAACTGAGCCTCACAGCCTCACCTGACTCTCCCGTGTACAACTGAGCCTCACAGCCTCACCTGACTCTCCCGTGTACAACTGAGCCTCACAGCCTCACCTGACTCTCCCGTGTACAACTGAGCCTCACAGCCTCACCTGACTCTCCCGTGTACAACTGAGCCTCACAGCCTCACCTGACTCTCCCGTCTCCATCCTTCATGATCTCGCCTGGCATCTCCACTGACTCGAAAAAGTTTGTTGCATTTGTGAAATCTACGTCATTGTACATACAAATGTATGCAAAACAACCATAGGGGGAGTTGAATGATAGCTCTAGGGCCAGGCCTTTCGTGTTGCATTCAAAATGTCATCAGATGTTTGGAATGTTGCAGAAGTACGAAGTCCAAGCAGATTAGTCTTTGAAGTGATCTACAATACTAATAATAATAATAATAATAATAATAATAATAATAATAATAACTGGAATGAGTTAGAACGTTCCCCTGAACTAATCTGCCTGGACTTCCTATTCATTCCTGCAACATTGCAAACGTCTTTTGTGTTGATTGCAACACGAAAGGCCTAGAGCTATCATTCAACTCCCCCTATGGTTATTTTGCGTCTTGCATCTGTTCGAGATTATTGCGTGTGTGTGTGCGATTATTGCGTGTGTGTGTGCGATTATTGCGTGTGTGTGTGCGATCATTGCGTGTGTGTGTGTGCGATTATTGCGTGTGTGTGTGTGCGATTATTGCGTGTGTGTGCGATTATTGCGTGTGTGTGTGCGATTATTGCGTGTGTGTGTGCGATTGCGTGTGTGTGTGTGCGATTATTGCGTGTGTGTGCGATTATTGCGTGTGTGTGTGCGATTATTGCGTGTATATATATATATATATATATATATATATATATATATATATATATATATATATATATATATATATATATATATATATATGTCGTGCCGAATAGGCAGAACTTGCGATCTTGGCTTAAATAGCAACGTTCATCTTGCCATATAGGACAAGTGAAAATTTGTGTATGCAATAATTTCGCCAAAATCATTCTGAACCTAACGAAAAAAATATATTTCACTGTGTTTGTTTAGTATTAAATTATTGTAAACAAATCTAAAATATATTTAGTTGGGTTAGGCTAAAATAAATTGTTCTTGTTATAATAAGGTCAGGTAAGTTTTCTAAGTTTCTTTTGGAGCAAAATTAAAAAATTTTACATTAACATTAATGAAAAAATATATCTTTAAACGTATAAGAGAAAATTTTAGAAAGGACTTAATTTTAAATGAGTTCTTGCTAATTGACCAGTTTTACATAATCGGCACGACATATATATATATATATATATATATATATATATATATATATATATATATATATATATATATATATATATATATATATATATATATGACATGCGTAACATTTGGGTATCTTTACTGAGGAAACACTTTGCCACACAGTGGCTTCATCAGTCCTATAGAAAGAAGAAGTATGAAGTATTCAGTCCCTCAATCTTGAGTCAATGCGACTGATAACCTGAAATTCCCTCTTCACATCTTCCAACGTTTAATGGACTGATGAAGCCACTGTGTGGCGAAACGTTGCCACATCTCTCTCATTCATTATAAACTTTAAGCTAAGAAAATAAATAGATCAACTGTGGCCTATAGGAGGTGTCTCGTGGCCTGGTTGGCAGCGCTCTCGCCTCACACACTGAGTGTCCGGGGTTAGATGACCGGCCCGGTGGAAACACTGGGCGTCACTGTCCTTCAGGAGCCTGTCACTCTCCTTCAGGATGTTGTCACTGTCCTTCAGGATCCTGTCACTCTCCTTCAGGATCCTGTCACTCTCCTTCAGGATCCTGTCACTCTCCTTCAGGATCCTGTCACTCTCCTTCAGGATGCTGTCACTGTCCTTCAGGATGCTGTCACTCTCCTTCAGGATGCTGTCACTGTCCTTCAGGATGCTGTCACTCTCCTTCAGGATGCTGTCACTCTCCTTCAGGATGCTGTCACTCTCCTTCAGGATGCTGTCACTCTCCTTCAGGATGCTGTCACTCTCCTTCAGGATGCTGTCCCTCTCCTTCAGGATGCTGTCACTGTCCTTCAGGATGTCACTCTCCTTCAGGATGCTGTCACTCTCCTTCAGGATGTCACTCTCCTTCAGGATGCTGTCACTGTCCTTCAGGATGCTGTCACTGTCCTTCAGGATGTCACTCCTTCAGGATCCTGTCACTCTCCTTCAGGATGCTGTCACTGTCCTTCAGGATGTCACTCTCCTTCAGGATCCTGTCACTCTCCTTCAGGATCCTGTCACTCTCCTTCAGGATGCTGTCACTCTACTTCAGGATCCTGTCACTCTCCTTCAGGATCCTGTCACTCTCCTTCAGGATGCTGTCACTCTCCTTCAGGATGCTGTCACTCTCCTTCAGGATGTCACTCTCCTTCAGGATCCTGTCACTCTCCTTCAGGATGCTGTCACTCCTTCAGGATGCTGTCACTCTCCTTCAGGTTGTCACTCCTTCAGGATGCTGTCACTCTCCTTCAGGAGCCTGTCACTCTCCTTCAGGATCCTGTCACTCTCCTTCAGGATCCTGTCACTCTCCTTCAGGATCCTGTCACTCTCCTTCAGGATCCTGTCACTCTCCTTCAGGATCCTGTCACTCCTTCAGGATGCTGTCACTCCTTCAGGATGCTGTCACTCTCCTTCAGGATCCTGTCACTCTCCTTCAGGATCCTGTCACTCTCCTTCAGGATCCTGTCACTCTCCTTCAGGATCCTGTCACTCTCCTTCAGGATGCTGTCACTCTCCTTCAGGATGCTGTCACTCTCCTTCAGGATGCTGTCACTCTCCTTCAGGATGCTGTCACTCTCCTTCAGGATGCTGTCACTCTCCTTCAGGATGCTGTCACTCTCCTTCAGGATGTTGTCACTCTCCTTCAGGATCCTGTCACTGTCCTTCAGGATCCTGTCACTCTCCTACAGGATGTTGTCACTCTCCTTCAGGATGCTGTCACTGTCCTTCAAGATCCTGTCACTCTCCTTCAGGATGATGTCACTCTCCTTCAGGATCCTGCCACTCTCCTTCAGGATCCTGTCACTCTCCTTCAGGATCCTGTCACTCTCCTTCAGGATCCTGTCACTCTCCTTCAGGATGCTGTCACTCTCCTTCAGGATGCTGTCACTCTCCTTCAGGATGTTGTCACTCTCCTTCAGGATCCTGTCAATGTCCTTCAGGATCCTGTCACTCTCCTTCAGGATGTCACTCTCCTTCAGGATGCTGTCACTGTCCTTCAAGATCCTGTCACTCTCCTTCAGGATCCTGTCACTCTCCTTCAGGATGCTGTCACTCTCCTTCAGGATGCCACCTACACCAGTCGACTAACACCCAGGTACCTACTTACTGCTAGGTGAACAGGGACAGCACCTGGAGTATACCTGGAGAGGATTTTGCGGATCAACGCCCCCGCGGCTCTGTCTGAGATCAGGCCTCGTGGTGGATCATGCCCTGATCAACCAGGCTGTTACTGCTGGCCACATGCAAACTGACGTACGAAAAACAGCCCGGTTGGTCAGGTACTGACTTGAGGTGCCTGTCCAGTGCCTTCTTGAAGACAGCCAGGGGTCTTGAAGACAGCCAGGGGTCTTGAAGACATTCAGGGGTCTCGAAGACAGCCAGGGGTCTTGAAGACAGCCAGGGGTCTTGAAGACAGCCAGGGGTCTTGAAGACAGCCAGGGGTCTTGAAGACATTCAGGGGTTTATCGGTAATCCCCCTTATGTATGCTGAGAGGCAGTTGAACAGTCTTGGGCCCCTGACACTCATTGTGTCTCTTATCGTGATAGTGGCGCCCCTGCTATTTATTGGGGGAATGTTGCATCGTCTGCCGAGTCTTTTGCTTTCATAAGGTGTGATTTTCATGCGGAAGTTTGATAATTCCTCTAGGATTTTCCAAGTGTATATTATCATGTATCTCTCTCGCCTGCGTTCCAGGGAATACAGATCTAGGATCTTCAACCATTCCCAGTAATTTAGGTGCCTTATCGTACCTGTGTGTGCCGTGAAAGTTCTTTGTACACTCTCCAGGTTAGTAATTTCGCCAGCCTTGAAGGGGGCAGTATTCCAGCCTAGTGAGAACAAGCGATCTGAAAAGAATCATGGGCTTGGCGTCCCTAGTTTTGAAAGTTCTCATTATCCATCCTATCATTTTCCTAGCAGATACTCTAGATACATTGTTGTGGTCTTTGAAGGCGAGATCCTCTGACATTATCACTCCCAGGTCCTTCACATTACTATCTCGCTCTATTGCTGTACAGATACAGTTGTAAGATGCAAGGAAACACACCCAATGTCTCCACCAGGCCGGAGACCTAACCACGGACACTCACTGTGTGAGGCGAGAGCGTTGCCTACCAGGCCACGTTGCAGTAAGGTAGCAACACACGGCTCACAAACCCACATACCCATCTCTAATGAATGTAAACTACCTGACATCATAAGGGGAATAAGGTAACCAAGGTTGCTGCCTCCAGGACTCTCTCAGACACTGTTATAACTCCACCGTCTACCTTAAGAATATGTCTATGTTCTGTTTCACGTATTTACATTACTAGGTGAGGGAGGTTAAACTGTCGCGTCAAATACGCCGTATTTACATTACTAGGTGAGGGAGGTTAAACTGTCGTGTCAAATACGCCGTATTTACATTACTAGGTGAGGGAGGTTAAACTGTCGTGTCAAATACGCCGTATTTACATTACTAGGTGAGGGAAGTTAAACTGTCGTGTCAAATACGCCGTATTTACATTACTAGGTGAGGGAGGTTAAACTGTCGTGTCAAATACGCCGTATTTACATTACTAGGTGAGAGAGGTTAAACTGTCGCGTCAAATACGCCGTATTTACATTACTAGGTGAGGGAGGTTAAACTGTCGTGTCAAATACGCCGTATTTACATTACTAGGTGAGAGAGGTTAAACTGTCGTGTCAAATACGCCGTATTTACATTACTAGGTAAGGGAGGTTAAACTGTAGTGTAAAATACGCCGTATTTGCATTACTAGCGGGAGATTCGTCTGTAAAACCTTGCATTCGTAGTCACAGTGGTGGCCTATGCTAACCTTCCTAAGGTGTATAAATATACCTAGTTGGATGAATCTTATTGTAGCAGCTGGCCCAGTGGCTAACGCGTCGGTCTGGAGTTTTATAACTCTCTGATCGCTGGTTCTATCCCCACCAGTGGTATGGTTTGTTTACTGAGTATAGTACCAGGTCTACGTAGTACTGGGTCTTCCTAGTACCGAGTATACTACCAGGTCTTCCCAGCACTGGGTGGTCCTACTCTTCCCAGTGGCTCACTCGTCGGTCCGGAGTTTTATGACTCTCTGACCGCGAGTTCGATGCCCATCCGTGGTATGATGATCATCATAGTCCATTATCAGCACAGACATGATCAGGCTTATCACAGGCAGGTACAGACATGTTCAGATGTTGCAGGACTCTAACTGGGCATCAATGAATCAGACGGAAAACTGGCATCTCTGTGCCTAGAAACAACTCGTTTCTGGGCACGAAAAAATGTATATCACTGGACC